>NC_044346.1:21522681-21636761 GCF_007364275.1 Archocentrus centrarchus | reverse complement strand
AAGAAACGGTATAAAAGGCTTACAGACAATATAACCACCTTGTAAGGGCTGACTGAGTTCTGCTCAGCAGAATTGTGTAGTTAGTTCTCCATCTGTCAATGTAACATTATGATCACACAAATTTGAATGAATGGTTATAAAGTCACATTCTCTAAATAAGATGGTGCTGAAATGTTATCTGTTTGCTAGAGGACATCTAGCAAACATGTTCCATGATACTTCACTTGAATATCCTTTTTGATCAATGCTGTGGAATGGTTAATATTACCTTCTTTATCTGTGTAGTTATTGCAATATGATGTAAAGCTGTTGACTGCTGCTGTGGTGATACAAACTGTAGATTAAGCCTTTAGGCTAAAAACCATCTCAGCACACATGCGATTCTCCAAAAAGCATCCTGTGTTTAACTAGACCACACACAAGTGCGCGCACACGCACAAACACACATACTCATACACACGCACACACACCACAGGTCACTTTTCATTCAATATGCAAATTGAAAGTGCAGTTCATTTGCTGATGAAAGAGGATTCATGCTCAATTATATCTTAATGGGTTGGATTATAACAGCATGCTCGGATCAGCGTATTTTATTAGATGATTTTTTATTAGGTCAAATGAGACTTAAATTTCTTAAATCAGCTGAAGCAAAAATGAAAACTAACCTGACCCGAGCAGCCGCCGAACAATTCACACAAAGCAGGCATGCACATGCATTCTCTTTCTAATTGCCTGTTTATTCTTTCTCTCATTTCTTCTCCAAAATTAATATGCGCGCTAATGCCCGCATGCACAAACCACAAGGCGAATTCCAGGATTAATTTCGAGGGAAACAAACGCGCACGTGGGGCAGACAATAGAGGGCGTGAGTGCGCTGGAGGCGGGCGAGTGTCCATGCCTCAGAATGTTAAGCACATTGGCCCATAAGCACTTACACACCCGCAGCTCCTGGTGAAGCTGAGGGAAAGAGGGGAGAGGGAGAAACCGAGAAGGAGAGGGAAAAGTCCGTGGGGAGAGCGGCGTAGAAACGGAAACATGTCACCCCACTCTGCCGTTTGTCAGTCTTTGTTTACTCTCTGTCAGCAATAAACTGTTCTCTAATGGCTGGTGCACAGGGCGCACTTCGTCAATAATGTTATGTTAAAGGAAACTCCCTGCTTCCAGGCCGGGAAAAAAAAAAAAAAAAAACGGGGATGCTTGGCCCTGTAACAAACGGCCTGACTAGCTTGGAAATTAGAAATGCAAAGGTGATGTAGTAGAGCAGCAACGTGGAAATCCCGGTAGTGTTTCAGTAGGCAGCCGACCGATGCTGCATTGCGCTTCTCACCGAGCAGGTCGCTCCGCTGAGACAACATCTTCACACCAGTGTTGCACGTTTTGTGAATATACTATGTAAGAGGTAGAATACCAATAAAGAAACAACCGAAACATCTCTAAACTTTTTTTAAAAATTACAAATTGAGGTAAAGACGAATCACAAAAAGTACAGCATGTTACCACTTTTTGAATTATAAGCCTATTTAATATTATGGATTTATTATTCGCACCTCATAATAATAGGGCATTGGTTGCGGTAGTGCTTTGTGGAAGGGAACTGTAGGCTGCAGTTTGCACAAGCCGCGCAACTAGCCTTTACAGTATTGTAAATATTACAATCATTCCCATTACGTGAGAGCACAAAGGCTGTGTCATTTCTGCTTCTTTCGGAAAAGAATGAATGAAGCCTTCTACACTTGCCTCTGCAAAAGAGCTGCACCAGCAGAAATATTACTGGGCACTGGACTGACTTGTATTGGAGCCAGATCACTCTCATTTCTATCCGACTCTCTTGTCTGCATGTGAATAAAGATATTTCCCCACCAGGAGCTGTCAGCAGCCCGGACACCAAGCCATTTAATCTTCCTATATGACAGGAAGGGGGTGAGGTCTGTCCCAGTAACCGACATACACACACAGCGACCAAACACGCCTCTGCTTGCTGCCTCTCCCGTTACAGCTCAGCGATCGAGTACGCGGCCGGGGAAAATGTTGCAGTAGCAAGGAGAGAGAGAGAGAGAGAGAGAGAGAGAGAGAGAGAGAGAGGGAGAGAGAGAGAGAGGAGAGAGAGAGGAGAGAGAGAGAGAGAGAGAGAGAGAGAGAGACTGCAGCATCGCTGGAGACCGGAGGCAGCAGCAGTCCCGAGCAGTGCAGGTGAGAGGAAAAAAAGCCAGAGGAGGAGGCGCATGTGGAGGAGTGAGAGAGAATGCGGGACTCTTGGAAAAAGACGCATCTACACTCGGTCCATCACCGAGACATCCATCCCGAACATGGGCTGCACAGGATTATGCTAAACTGATGCTGATATCGGGATATCCCCTTTAGCCAAGAGAGGCTCTGGTTTTCTATTTTAAGAGAAATTACATTATCAGAAAGTCGCATTGAAAAACACTCCTCTCCACATAACTTGCGTGAAGGAATCTGACTGCTTGGCACGTTGCTCCACTGCGGGAAAAAGAGGAAAACGCAGCTGGATCTGAAGGTAAGAAAAGATCCAGTCTGGCAGCATCCCAAAGACTTGTTTAGAACTGATTTTTGTTCTTTCTGGGATGCGAGTTAATTTTCCTCGCCATCCGGAGAGCTGAGCGGTGTTTTCTTTTTTTTTTCCTCTCCTCTTTTTTTTCTTTCGTGTAGTGGTGCTGCATTGCAGTTTCTAACTGTGAAAAACGCGAGAAAAGCCTCTGTCCCGAATGTGACTGGAATAAAAAAGAACTTACAAATAGCATTATGAACTGATAGCGCCTTTGTCCGGATAGCTCTCCGGTTTGTGGGGGAGAAAGAAGTGAAAAAAAGTGGATTATCAAATTCTGATAATTAGTTTTATTTTTCGCAGCAGGATGGATTTTTTTATATCTTTGTGGCTTAAACAGCCCGCAAGATAAGAGTACTGTTGTATAGAGTTTTAAACATCACAGTATAAGAGGAGAATAGAAGAAAGGAGCCTGTGCTACTGAAGTGAACTACAGTCAGTGCCGAAGCTTTCCCCGGACCTCAGGCAGCAGTCCACAGAGACCGATAGAGAAAGGGTAAGAAAGGATTAAACCAAACACCCACGCCGTGAGGGTACACCAGAACATAAATAAAAAAGAGACAAGCTACGAGGCAGACAGAGCGGGAAGGAGAGAAGCGAGAGAAGAAAGAGAAAGAGTCATGCAGAGGCTTGGTGCAGTGCACTCCTCCGCGGCGCAGGCTCTCAGCCTCGTGGTCTTAGTGCTGCAGCTGCTGACTCAGCTACCGGGTGCCGACTCAGCTCTCCGGTACCGGGTGGCGGAGGAGGGTCCACCTGACGTCAAGATTGGTTAGCGTAGCCTCAGACCTTGGCCTCACAGCAGGTACGGGCAGTGGGATGTCACCTTCGCCCTAGAGAGCGGCTCAGAGTACTTCAAAGATTGACAATGTGACAGGTGAGCTGACAAACAGGCCCACGGCGCATCGACAGAGAAGAAACTCCCGCAGGTGCCAGATGATATTTGATGAAAAATGAGTGTTTCTTGGACTTTGAAGTGTCAGTGATTGGACCACTGCAGAGCTGGGTAGACCTATTTGAAGGTCGTGTTGTCATCACAGACATCAATGACAACACACCTTCCTTCCCCTCACCTGTTCTGCAGCTCTCAGTTGAAGAGAATCGCCCGATTGGAACCCTTTACCTCCTTCCCACTGCCACAGACAGAGATTTTGGGCGAAATGGCATTGACCGTATGAGCTCATTCAGGATGGTGCGCTGGGTCAAGTTCATCAAGACGCACGCAAGGAGGAAATCCCATTACTAGAGTAGATGGGCTTGGGGACGGAGGGGTAGAAGTGGAGATAATGGGGGAGGAGGCTAAGAAGCAGTGTGTTGAACTGCAAGTGGCAGATATACCCGATGGTGACAAACAACCACAGCTCATTGTGAAAGGCACCTTAGACCGTGAGCAAAAAGACTCATATGAGCTTGTCCTCAAGGTTCGAGATGGAGGGAACCCACCACGTTCCTCCCAAGCTCTGCTTCGTGTTTCCATCACTGAGTGAATGACAACAGCCCACAATTTGAGAGGGTCTACATATGAAGCAGAAATGGCAGAGAATGCCCCTCCAGGTACACCTGTCCTTCCAGGTCAGAGCTTCAGACCGTGACCTTGGAGTCAACGGGCAGGTGGAGTATGTCTTCGGAGCTGCGACAGAATCTGTGAGGCGACTCCTTAGGCTGGATGAAGCAACTGGATGGCTGAGTGTTCTTCACAGGATTGATAGAGAGGAAGTGGCACAACTGAGGTTCACAATAATGGCCAGAGACCGTGGCCAGCCTCCCCGCACTGACCGAACAACAGTAGTTTTGGCTGTTCGGGATGAAATGACAACGTCCCTGTTGTAGAGATACGAAAAATTGGCCGGATCCCTGTACGAGATGGGGCCTCTTTGGTACCAGAGAATGTCCTGGTGGACACACCAGTAGCTCTGGTTCAGGTCTCAGACGAGACCAGGGAGAGAATGGAGCTGTGACTTGCACAGTAGTAGGAGATGTCCCATTCACACTCAAGCCAGCTGGTGAAACAGCACTCCCACCCTTACCTGCAGACGATGCCTTTGACAGGTAAGATGAACAAATTTAACCACAGTGAGTTACAACAAATTCTGAAACATAAAGTAAAGGTGCCAGAATAAGTGCTTATCATTAAGCGTTTTCTGAATAACACTAAATCAAAGACTAGATAATAAGTTACTTGGGCACACACTGTTAGATAATGAACCTCTATCCTAATAAGTCCTTACAAAGGATGGTAGACATTTTTTTTTAGATAACACAAAACAGTAAGTAATGTTTGGTAATTATGAAGTAATGATGCATTTCAGACAAAAGTTCAATGTGATGCACAACTTTACTTAAGTGAGGACAGAACATAACAACAGCTAGATCATTAGCAAATAAATGTCTATGTGCCATTAAGCACCTGATTCGAAATTACAAATAAAAATGACTCAAACAGACAGGTCATTATTTATTAAGAAAAGGGCCATATACATCAGACACTAGTACCGTAAAAATTCCACTGAACTCAAGTACTTACAGCTATCTAACACCTATAGACAGTGATTGATTCAGTTATGGAGTAACCACAGACAGGTGACAAACCAAAGGAAAACTTAAACTCTTGAATTCGTATAATCAGGGGTTCTGCTGGTTCTGTCACGCTATGGAGGTTATGTTCCTGAAGGGTTTGTTCCTTTAGAGGCAAGGGTCTCTAAAAATCAATACAGAGTTGTTCTGAGTCCTCATCTTTATCATATGATGAAATATTTCTGTCCTGATGGCCCTCATCCATAGGGCACAAGGGATCACTAAATGGTTTTATGAGTATAAAAATGATGTGAATCATATGGCCTTTATAGTCATCAGATCCCAGCCCAGTTGAACACCTATGGGAAATTTTGGCATCACCCTCTGTCACCATTATCAAAACACTTGTCACCCATAGTTCTTAACTCAACCACTGGTTGCGAATTGTTGACATGATTAAAAAATATACACCATATAAAAATGTATTTTCCCCTGTGTTTTCTAACATTAATAACTACACATTCATCAAGCTGATTCCATCCAGATATCTGTTTTCAAAGAGGATTCAAATGTTGTCACATGCAAATTTCACTTAAGCTTAGTTCAAGTAGTGTCACTCATTCACTAAAGCTACAAAGTAGTGAAGCCATCTTCCAATCTGTAAACTTTAAGCATT
Source organism: Archocentrus centrarchus (assembly GCF_007364275.1). Classification (NCBI taxonomy): domain Eukaryota; kingdom Metazoa; phylum Chordata; class Actinopteri; order Cichliformes; family Cichlidae; genus Archocentrus; species Archocentrus centrarchus. The sequence continues at coordinate 21,631,005 of NC_044346.1, read as the reverse complement.
AATATTCATTACGGTCAAGGGTTTTGTACTTTGAAATAATATTATTCCAGCAGTGACAACTACAGATGTCAGTGCACTTCAGTCAGTTGTGTAAGAACGTTCCCTTAAGCTAGTGAATGGAGGGAGTGAGGAAAACAGACAAAGCCTTCTTAGGATATTACTGTTAGTACAAGACACCTGTAAAATGAGGTTAGCAGTTTTATTGAATGCTGGGCTGTCCTTGACTAAAGAAATTTGTCAAAGCAATAACGATAACGAGGTCTTCAGCACATTGATACACTGTTTTAATTAAAATGTCACAATCACAGTTTCTCCTGTGTTACTGGCCCTTTGCAGATCACTGCAGTCATCCAGGAAGATGTTTTAAAATCTAATGATTATTAAAGTAGCAAATATTAGACCTGATTGACATTAAAAGTGCAATTATTTGACAGATGGTTAATTTTTAAGTCCATTTTTAAGCAAAAAGCCAAGACATTCTCTTGTCCCATCTTTATAATTGACTACCACTTTTTTTGTTTCAAATCACTGTGTGCTTTTTACTGTTGGCTAGACAACACAAGACTTTTGAGGATATCACCTCAGTCTTTCTAAAATTAAATGGAGTGACAGTTTGTGTAAAGAACATTACCTATTAAAAAAATACAAGACAATAGCTACTTAACTTTCTGTAACATTTGGTGTCTCAGTGCCAATTTTTTACAAGAAATATCATTATTTGTCTGCACTGGAGATGAGACCTTTATCATTTCCTTGTAAGATGTCTATTGCATTCATGATTTTTTTTCCAATTATTTTCACAGGAACAAGAAAAAGTACTTTTTACATACTTCTGCCTTGCTGGACTATGAGGCCACAAAAGAGTACAGTGTAACAATTGTGGCAGTAGATTCTGGCAGCCCCAGTCTGTCCAGTAACAGCTCACTGATGGTGCGAGTTGTAGATATCAATGACCATGCCCCAACCTTTGCCCAAAGTGTTGTGGAAGTTCACTTTGCTGAGAACAACTCACCTGGTGAGAGGGTAGTCACTGTCGTAGCTACAGATGCAGACAGTGGCAAGAATGCTGAAATTGCTTACTCGTTGGACCCTGCTGCTAATGGACCGTTTTACATAGATGCAGACAATGGAGACATCCGTGCCACTGGAGTTTTGGACAGAGAGCAGCGAGAGCGATATGAACTTCGGGTTATTGCAAAGGACAAAGGCACCCCATCTCTACAAGGCTCTGAGACCGTTGTTGTTCAGGTGACCGATCGCAATGACAACGCACCAAAGTTTGTTCAGGAAATTTTCACATTTTATGTAAAGGAGAATCTGCTCGCTAACAGTCCAGTCGGCATGGTCACTGTGACTGATGCTGACGAAGGTCAGAATGCAGAACTTAGTCTTTTTGTAGAGATGGATGGAGTTGACGAGAAGAAGACAGGAGAGAAAATGGAGGGAGACGATGGCAAGAAAGAGCATGAAGAGTTGTTCTCCATTGAGAACAACACTGGAACTATCTTCTCTTCTGCATCATTCGACCGTGAAAAGCTTTCCACCTACACCTTTCGTGTCCGTGCTGTGGATGGAGGTGAGCCTCGCAAAACTGCTACTGCCACCGTCTCACTTTTTGTGACCGATGAAAATGACAATGCGCCCTCAATCACCTCTCCAGCCAACGAGTCCTACACCCTCCTACCACCTGCTAGCAGTGCCCGTACCATTGTCAAAACTGTAACAGCCATAGACTCAGACACGGGCCCAAATGCTGACCTTCACTACTCTCTAGTAGGAGGAAATCCCTTCCGACTGTTTGAGATTGGCCACAACAATGGAGTGATCACCCTGGCAGAGCCTCTGGAGCGGCGCCACAGGGGTCTACATCGTTTGGTGGTCAGAGTCAATGACAGTGGCATCCCGTCTCTCTGTGCCACTGCACTGGTTCACGTCTTCATTAATGAGAGCTTGGCTAACGCTACAGTAGTGGATGCACAGGTAACTGCATGCATTAATATACTCTTTTGCAAACTGATTTCTAACGTAAAGTACATCAAAGTTAAAGAACTTAAAGTGAAAGGTATAATTAAACCTACTGTCCCATTCTGGTATATGCAGACCTCAATTGTTCCACGCTGTTAGTAATGATAACAAATATTGACAGTGATGGTCTACTTAAATAGCCACAATGACGACACATTACAGTAGAGGAGGCTGCCGCTGACTGATTGCAGCCCTGGCTGTAGAATGAAGATGTAGAGTTTCTACTGCCTGCATGGTATAATTTTCAGACAATTTGGGGGGGAAATGTGCCTATATTTGCCCCAGATAAGGAAGCCCAGTTCTCATTTGAAGGCTGCTGCAATGCCAGCTTCTTTGTAGTTTGGATCCTACTGTAGTGTGTTCTTTGTCCAGCATGCATTGTTATAATGACTGTGTGGTTAAAATAACTGTTATTACTGAAGTGGTTCTTCTTTTATGGTACATTGAACTCAGAGCTGAAAGCATTAGGTGTGTGTGTGTGTGTTTGGGGGGGGGGGGGGGGGGGGGGGGGTTGAGAGAGAGAGAGAGCATTAGGGGTAAGTATGTTAGAGAGCCAGTGAGAGAGCGATGGCCCTGTCCCAGTTTTGGCCCTGAAATACAGAGTAGGTTGAAATATGTTCATACATTTGAATAGAAGTTATACTCGAGCCGTGTCTCTTAACTATAAACATGAATATTAATGAGGTTTAGGAGTCTGCATTGTGTTTTGAAGCACACTGTGAGCAGAAGAGACATGGGCAGACATTAGGTAAAGTAAACCACTCCTAACTGTAAAGGAATAATGTTTACTGGGAGACTGAAGAGAATCTTCATCTGCTTTTTCTTGAGTAAATTTGTGTGGTTTTCTGGAACATAAGACTTTACAGCAATATCATAGTTGGCTTGAAAGAGCCACACAGAGGTGCAGAGGTAATTGACTAGACTCAAAGACATTACTGAGATACCAAAAAAAACTGCAAGAGTATGAGTTCAAATTTAGCTTATGCTATACTGGTGGAAATCTTTCTTTCTCCTCCGCCTCCATATTAATCAAATGAGCTTCCCATTATGCTTTAAAAATGTTCAATTAAGTTATAAATGCTGACAGGTAATTATTACTAAAATTTTATCTCTGGTGTGCAATTGGTACTGGTGTATAATTCATTTATTTGATTCAGTGGCCTTGTGGTTACAGTGTTCGTTCTGAGCTTGTGGTTTCAACCCCAAATTGGTCTGGAACAGATTCTCAAATTTCTCTCAGGAAAAGGTCTTCAGCTGTCAGATCTGTGCTTGTAACATGATGCATCTCCAAGAAAAAAACAGCAAAGCATCTTTAAACAAACGCTTGGTCATATTAGGTCAACATGCACAACACAAAAAGTTCTTCTGCACCCTGTCTAACCTCTGGAAAAGTTATTTTGATCTGTAAAGAGCACACTTTACAATGCAGACTCTACCTCAAACTGCTTTCTTTTGCGTATTGCTTCTCTGGGTGGGAAGATGATTAAAAAAGAGACAGTTGGAGAATGGACATGATTGCCAGCTGAGAAATGTAAACTTTAACTAACTTCTTATTTTCAGTTATGTCAGTATAGCTATTTTAGACAGTTGCATAGCAACTACAGTAAAATTCTGCGTAAAATGCCCTCTGAGTAATCAGAATCCTCGTATTTGTATTGTATTGAACCACACTTAAAGCTAAATGTTGCGTTTTAGCAGGGGAAAAACATCCTGTATACTCTCAGCTTGAAAGTTTTTACTCACCTCATGTGAAAAGACTCTATCTTTTCAAATAGAGTCAAACAAATGAGTACAGACAGAGAGTGAATGACTTTACCACAAGCCAGTAAATATAACACCTTATGAATGTAACACAGAAAAAAAAATATCAAGAAATCAAGGAGGTGAGAATTAAAAAAGATCACTTGGTAAGTGGTGAAACAATAGCCGTGGCAAGTAAAATTAACTGCTATGTGCCTAAATGACCATGCCTTTAAATCAAACAATAGGGTGTAATATATCCAAGCTGATAAATAAAAAAGCTGTCTCTGATTACAATATGTGTAGTTTAGTGTGATTGTAAGGAGGAACTTGAAGGAGTAATTGAGTAGAAGTCATTGAAGAGAGAATACCTCCATCTCATAATGAAGTCAAACTGAGTGGTGGATGGATGCCAGATGCAATTAGGGAACGAAAACGGCTGCTGCTGCAGTAGCACCGCGGCAGAAAATTACCCCAGTCTTTTCTATCCAACAGTACTGGGTGAGCCACGTGTTGGATAATTATCTGGAATATTATACTGCAGAGTTTGAGCTAGAAGGAGAAAGAATTTAGTTGTGAGATTTTAGAAATGGAAACCCTTAAGGTGCATTAAAAGTATGCTATACTGTGAAAGTGATGAAGGCTTTTAGCGTGATGCTTTCACATTTTTTGACCAATTGTATTTGATCTCAGATCAAAGTTTGGGTTTTTTAATCTTGAAAATGTAGGATTTTTTAAAAAATATCTTTAAATATGCGCTCCAAACAAAAACTTTCTGTTGTTAATCTGAGTTGTGAATGCATTGAGCCCCAGCTAGGATTGGGTACTTTCCAAGCTTCGGTCAGTAGTATGATCAGGAGAGAATTCCTTGTCTGGATGCATCGGTATCTGCGATGACATGCTGATAGTGGAATCCTTGGAGGGTAAAACAGATAGATGGTAATGTTAAGTCCAGCCGGAACAAAGCTCACGCAGCGGAGTAGAAGATTCCTCTGGGATTCTGGGATGCGTCAGAAGGTTGCATTCAAATGTAGGGGTAGAGTTGGCTGCTTATACTGCTGAACACTTGGGGCATCCAGTGTATGCCCGTACACTCATACAGCCTGCATGTCTGCACTTGAATGACAATACATGGGTTGTCTCATCTTCTCACATGCACACACACACACACACACACACACACAGGAGTTGATTCACCAGCATACACCTTGCACCATTTCGTGTTTTCCTCTGTCACATATGATTGTGTGCACACTCAAACACACACAGACTTGTGTACCGTCACATAGTGGGATCTGTACATATGACACACCATTGCGATTTTCTCTTTGTTCTGCACACACAATACAGCAGGCAGTGCAGGGATGTGCTATGCCAGAGACGCCCAGCAGAATGAGAATGGAAAGGAATACTGCAGGCAGAAGAACAGTGGGGCTGATGGGAGAGCGGAGCCTGGCAGAGAGGCCCTCTGCAGTGGAAGCAGAATAATGGAATAGAACCAGCGCAACTCGCTGAAAAACAATGAAACTTAACCCTGATAGATGGTGATAAAACAATGAAATACAACACTGCCAGGCTTATTCTTAGCTTGTGGATAACAAAAAGAATGAGTGCGCCTCTGTATAAGTAAGCCTTATATGCCTTTTATAATATAATGAGCAAGTTACACAGGGCAGTTTCAAATTTAACTTCTCTTTCTCCCATTTATTCCTGCACACTTTATTATCTGCCATTCTTAAGCAGCAGGCAGCAGGAATTACATGAGTCAGTAGTTTTTAGCCTTGACGGGTCAAAGAAATTGTCGTATGAGCTCTGCGACAAGGTGTCGGGATTGCTGAATGAGATGTCTCACTAACAGCTTACACTCGGTGAGGGCTTGTGTAGGTGTATGAATAGATATCAGAGTGTTCATGTCTGTCTAAATTTGCAGTGTGTCTAAATAATGATTCTACCTACAAAGTTGGTTTGTATTGATTAGCCATATTTAAATTCATGAGCTTACCCTGTAGTATCAGCAGGGTTGTGCAGACCAGAACACCACAGCCTCATTGTCTCCTGTTGAGCAAGGCTCCATATCTACTAATGGCTGTGTTTGTGTTTCAGCATAACCCACTTTCTTATAATGATCCTTTTATTAGTGTACAAGCTCAGAGCACATCTGAGCTTCAGTCCTGTATGTGTTCATAAAGGAAGATAATTGTTAGATCTATCTTAAACCCAGAGACAAAATATGTGCAATATGCTGTATATTGAAATGGATTAGCATGGATTTCCCTTGCAACAAAATCATTATGCTAAACAGAACAAACTCAAGACGTTTAAGTGTAAAAAAAAAAAAATGTCTCTAAAGATGACTCCGCAGAGCTCACATATTTACAGTAGCCCCCCCGTTTGTCTAACTGTCCAATTCGCATTGCAAAAATTGTGATACCAAATCCTTAACAAATCCACGCCTACACTATCATTTACAATAGGGACATTGTTCATTGATGAGACAGTAGATGAGTTTTCATTCAGAGGATGTATTCATAGTGTGTCTCTTGTATTTATTTTCACATTTATTGACTGTTTTGCCTACTTTTGCTCTCCTAACTGCCCGTGACCTCAGTGTCTGAAGTTTCATTTTATTCTTTTAATCAACTTTAAACAGCATAATCCGAGGCATTTTCTGTACCACTGCAGAAGATGTGAGATCACACGTTAAGAATTGCAGGCACAACTTGAAATGCTGAAACTGAGAAGCAAGAGCAATTATATATTTAGTGACACCCTATGTGTCTGGGAATAATGGAGAGCTCTCACACTAAAACACAGTGTAATTAAGATGACGATGCTGTTTGATGTTTCTCTGTGGCTCACCCCCACTGTGTCATCTTTTTACAGTCGCTGTTCTGAACTTCTTATTGATGGTTTGTCTCTCTGCATTCATTTTCTGTCTTTACTCTGCATTTGCATCTTATCTGTCTCCTTATTCCCTTCCTCCCCAGGTGGCCCGAAGCCTGATGGCTCCACTGTCACTAGACATTGCAGGGGACCCAGACAGTGAGCGTGCATTAGGGAAGCAGCGTCTTAGTGTAGCAATTGGTGTCCTGGCAGGCGCCGCAGCAGTCATCCTGGTTATTCTTCTAGTAGTCACGGCTCGGCAGTGTGGTGCTCAGGGCAAGAATGGCTATGAGGCCGGCAAGAAGGAGCCCGAGGAAGACTTCTTTGGTCCCACTGGGGCGCAACCACAAGTTGGCCGTGGTGGGGGATCAGACCGTGGACGCAAACCTCGGCGGGACAAACGCAGTGGAAGCAGTGGCAATGGAGTTGGAGGAGGGAAGTCAGACAGACAACTCTACAGTGGTATCGTCACGGTCAATGGGCTGCGTCGCCATGCCAATGATGATGATGAAGAGGATTTGAGCAGTGCTAGTGAGCGCCTGGCAGCTCGTTACTGTGCAGTGGATGGTGACCCTGGAAGCCCACGGATGGGTGGTGGCAGGAGGCACCAGTCAAGCCCAGATCTGGCCCGGCACTACAAATCCAGCTCACCCCTCCCCGCAGTGAATCTTCAGCCTCACTCACCTCCAGCAGAGGGAAAAAAGCACCAGGCAGTCCAGGAGCTGCCTCCCTCTAACACCTTTGTAGGCAGTGGTGGGTGTGTAGGAAGTGCGGGCTCCAGCAGCAGCAGCAGTGGAGGCAGTGGTAATGCGGATGCCATGTCCCTGGGATCTGACCAGTGCTCAGAGTACGGCTGCCAGACTGGAAACAAGTACAGCAAACAGGTAGGAACTATTGATATAGAATAGTATTTTGACTATTCCCTCTTTATATCTCTTTATAACTGTCTTAAAATTGTCAGGCTCTTTGTTTCTTGGTCCGCTTATGTGGCTCCTGCTCTCCTCCTTCAGCCTCCTGGCTTCATGTTTGCTAACATACTGTAATGCACGCCCTGTCACTGATGTCTAAACACCATTTTATCTCCACAAAATAGCTGTCAGTGTGTGTGCACACTTGCGCATACTTGTGTGTCTGTGTCAGCATGCTAAGCCTATGAGCAGTATCACGGTACCCTGCTGTCAAACTGCGTGCGCTCCATGTCAAACATCGGCCCTCTGTTTAGCAAGATCTACTACAGGGCACATAAGTCAAGCCCATACTGTAGCCAAACAGTATATGAATGCATGATTGTGTGTGTGTGTGTGTGTGTGTGTGTGTGTGTGTGTGTGTGTGTGTGTGTGTGTGTGTGTGTGTGTGTGTGTGTGTGTGTGTGAGACACCATGTGTATGAACCCCTGAGGAGATCAGTCAGAGTAAAAACAGAGAGGGGAGTGGGCGAACAGTTGCTTCCAGCAGGGTAATTGGTCATTTTGTGTTTTTGTTTCCCTTGTCAAGCTGTTATCGTTCTTTCATTTAGCATATATGTTTATTCCATAAACAATATCAGTCATATAGTTAATGGATGCACTGGCTTTAGTGTTCAGTTCACAAGGTGCAGTTAAAAGCTGAATTCCTGCTGATAAATAAATGCAGCATAGAGATGGTCACTCACTCCTCTACCAACACACACATATACACACTCACAAACACACAGTCACCATCTATCATCATAGGCACACTGACACAGCAGGGTCTCCGGAGTCCGTAGGGAGTACTCCCACGATTGATATTTGAGCGACAGCTAACCCTTCTTAAAGGGGCGGCATCTTATTTCCTTGACAGACAACTCTACATTTATCCTCCACGTGGTGAGAAAAGTGCTGATGTGGTCATTAAAAGGGAAGGAGAGCAGCTTCTTAGGCTAATCAGTTCATATGTGGGCTCTCTGATCCCACTCAGCACACGCGCGCGCACACACACACACACAGTCTCTCTCACACGCACACACGCACAGAAACACTCACACATATGCATACGCACACAAACTCCAGAGGTTAATCCATTACGGATTCAATCCTCTTAATCTGCCATTCCCAGGGAAAGAAAATGCTTACTGGGAGAGTTTGGTGTTCATGCTTATGTGCACTCAAAACATGCCAGAGCACAGAGAGACTCACCCAGACACACAAACTGACAGAGTAATGAATTATTGATTGTACGGAGTAATTAACTCCCATGTGGCAGTGAGGTTTGCCCCCTCTCTACCCCAAGCCGACCCCCAAAATATCCAACACCCAGTGGTTTCATACGCAGTGTGTGTGCTTGCTAAGACTTTGGGCGCTCATGCGTGACTGCGTTTCGCTTACATGTCAAAATTTGTTAACTCAAAACAGTTTGGCTACATGAGCAGGTTTGTGTTTGTGGGTGCCTATCACTTTGCTTAAGGGACTGCTTATTTCATGAAGGCATATGCATTTTATACATGAGTGCAAGTGAGAGATAGACTCCAGGAGTAATAGGTGGTGTGTATGTGCCAGATGTAGCATTTGGGATGCCAACAGAAATTGGAATAGAATTAGATCAGGAGTGGGTGAGAATTACAGAAGGTTAGGAGAAGGAAAAGATGGTGTAAACGAGATGGAGCAGAACTTCTGCATTTCAAAGGTACTTTACTGGGTCAGTGAAAACATTAAAAGATGTTCATTTGAAGTCAGCACATCATCAGACCAACTCAGCTGCTCCAAATTGGGGGGGGGGGCAATAAATGAAAAAAGCCGAGTAATAAAAAGTGGGCATCATGAATAAAATGCAAGATTGCATCAAAGAAGAAACAAGATGACAAGACAGCTCAGTTAATAGTGTTGGATTATTTTTATGTAAATTGTTCACTGAGGAGCAAGGAAGGAGAGAGAGCAAAAAGGATATCTGTTTATGAATGGTGCAAATGATGAAGGGAAAAAGAATAAAAAGTCAGCATAACCGGAAATATGATCTAAATTACTAAATATTTCATTAATGCAGGGAGAAAAAAAAAAAAAACAAGTTTACAGATTTGGCCAGATTCAGCTCAAACTTTCACTACTGTGCAACACTCAGACTTCAGTCAGTACAAGAAAAGTACTAAGATTCAATACCAAGCTTCTTCTTTCAGCTGATTCCTTTAGGGGTTGCAGCAGCAGATTGTCTGCCTGCATCTCACCCTGCCCCTAGCATCCTCCTCTGTCACATCAACTCTCTGCGTGTCCTCCTTCACTACATCCATGAATCTTCTCTGTGGTCTTCCTCTTTTCCTCCTGCCTGGCAGCTTCATATTCAAATCCTTTGCCCATTACATCCACTATCCTCCTCTGCACATGCCTTTCTGACACTGTCTCCAAATCACTCAATCTGAGCTGTCCCTCTGATATACTCATTTTTAACCTTGTCCATCCTGGTCACATCTCAGCATCTTCAACTCTGCCACCTCCAGCTCGACCCCCTGACTTTTTGTCAGTGCCACCGTTTCCAAACCATACATCATAGCCGGTCTCACTACCACTTTCCCTTTCACTTTTGCTATCCTTCTGTCACAAATCATCCTTGACACTTGTCTCCACCCACTCAACCATGCCAGCACTCTCTTCTTCACCTCTCTTGTGCACTGTCCGTTGCTTTGGATGGCTGGCCCCAGGTATTTAAACTCATTGTCCCTTGCTACCTCTACTCCTTGCAGCTTCACTTTTCCACCTGCAATGGAGAAATTGTAAGAAAGAGCATATGAGTACATGCCTCCAAGAAGCAGGGAAAGCGGGTGAGTAAAGATAGCAAGGGAGGGAGAGAGAGAGAGAGAGAGAGGTCTAGTTTGGGTGGCAGCCAGAAAATGAGAGTGGACTGCTGAGATGTGGGTCATCAGGATACCCGTTGGCATCAGGACACATTAATGATCACAGCAGTCACATGGCACTGCAGTCAATATGGGCAAAGTGGCCTCGTTCCACCCTTTAACTCCTCCACACACACATAAAATATACAATCCATCACAACACTGTTCCTCCTGTCTGCTGTCTTGAGTCACCCACAATAAAGGTTATCAAACTTAACAATTGTGTTCCGCTTTTCTTTGGTTTTAATCCTGTTTGCAGAGTGTAACTTAATCTTAGAAGGCACTTTGCACTTTTCTGTTCTTCTCACCTCTCCTTTTAAGTCTCACTCTCTCTTCCTTTCCTTCAGTCTCTAACTTTCTTTGCCATATGCCCAGCTATAAATCTAAACACCCTGCCTCTGGTACCCTTGCATCTTCCATGCGCCAAACTGACCTCTGAGAATAAATCGACTCAGCATTTTCACTAGTGCGACTTCTTTTACTGTAGTGTGCAGTTTCCCTCTTTCTCTGAACCCAGCGGGTGTGTGGGGGTGGGTGAGAGCGCGGTGCCACAAAGGCTGAATCGAACCAGGCACATATCATCTTAAACACACACACACACAAAATCAGTACAAGTCCAATCAATGCCCTGTTAACAAGGCCAAGACTGCAGTGGAAACAGGTGGGTTGACGGCGCAGTTTTTTGTGCATTGCACATTTCTGCAACACTTGGTGAAGGTCACTGCTGGACTCTCACAACACAGGGCGCCTTAGTGTTTTGGCACTGCAAGGACATGGCAATGGAGATGAGTTTGCGGTGAATAGGACTCATCCGGCCAGTCTTGTCCATCTAATTGGACTGTTTGGAAGGGTGCGGGTGGAGAGATTAGGTCTACTGGATTATAAAATTGAAAAGCAGCTTTTCATTTCAGCAAAATCCCTCCAGGATTAAATATGATGAGCGTCTGTCATAGACTCAGATTCACCCTGCCATCCGCTCACGCATGCCACATGAATGCATCCACACATACGCCCCCTGTGATAACATGCGGCGTGCATTTGGGTCATAGAGGTGAAGGTACTGTCATCCAGAAACAAACAGAAACATGCACACACACTCTCCCCTCCCCGTCTCTCTGCTACACACACACAAATGCGCACACTGTAACCATCCCGTGACCCTTGTCATGATGATACCAGCACACTGAGGTATTTATTAAAGTCACGATGAGTTCAGGCCATGCAGCCAGCCATATGCTCAAAGGGCGAGTGGATGGGGAGGTGAAGAGGTGGGGGTAAGTAAGAGGTGAGAAGGACAAGGTAACCAAAGTGGGGATCACCCATTGAGCCAGACTGAAAACTGATCTGCTGACCTGGCAGTAAAGAGCGAGGGGAGGGGACAGCGATGGGGTTAGCAGACTTCAGAGAGGAAACATGAGCCAGACAGAATGAAGTGAGACAGAGTTAGAGAGGTTTAAATGATGGAAGGAGACTAAGAAAAGCTTGACCATTACACCCTCCCCTCTGAGGTGCTTGGCTGTAGAGTTAGAACACTTGCTTACCCTGTAAACATTGATTTTCCACTTGATTGAGATCATGTGGGCATAAATGGGCTGCGTCTGAAGGTGCATTGAAGGTGCTCGAGCTCTTTTTTTTTGTTTTATTAAACTTACAAACTGACATTTGTAAACATCAAGTCACGTGAATTTTCCTTTTATTGACAGTTTTGTTGACCTGCCATTCAGCAGTGCTTTGTGGACTCTCGGCATGAAGAGCCACAGTTGTATGGAAGTGCAAATTAAGATTGCACCTTCAAATTAAGATTCAGAAACTTCAGCTAAAAATGGAACAATAATTGTTTAATAGATATTTTATAAATTCATTCACATATCATATCATATATTTATAGTCGAGATTCTAGATTTAGGCAACCTAAACAAGGAGATTAGATTAAAAAGTGAAAACTGGTCTTCATTGGTCATAAAATCATCATTCAGTTAATGATAATAATAATTACAAATGTGGAAAAAATAAACACTTTAGTCTTATTTTTTAAGATCACTGGACAAATTAAGCTTTTATAAAAAAAAATATCTTTTTATTTAATCTTTTTACTGGATACAGTGTAGTACAGTATATCGGGGGCAGAACCGTGTCTCATTTCACTGGGATTCACATTCACTTCAAAATCGTCCAATTGTTTGAACCTTGCTATTGTTAGAACAGCAATATTCATATAAAATTAACTGAAACAAATAAAACACATACTGACAGAAATGGACAAAAAAAAATCTTCATCTGCATTGCCAACACTTCCTCAAAGGACTGACTTATTCAACAAAGCTACAAATAGGAAATGGTAACTCCTTCCCTTGAACACCAGATTCGGATTTAAATTTACCAGAAATGGTGAATGTGAAAGCCCTGCAGTCTGCATCTGCACAAGAACTGTTTTGGTCTCATTTTGAAGCTGCCATTTCACACCTGTTTTTCTGCTATTTTCTCTTGGACTGTGTAGAGTGTATTGGGCCGTGACTGCTGCCGAAACTTTTCAGATTGCACAGCAGTGCTCTACCTGAACACAAAATGATTGAGAACTGCAGCTGCTACTGCTGCTGGGCTGGCATGCTGCTTTCACAATGTAGCCAGTGTAGACGAGGTGCGGTCCAAATGTCCTCGGTGGGATGAAGAGAAGATTTCTAAAGTGATGTTTTGCTCATCTTTGCTCTTTAAAATGTTTTGGCTCAAGATTAGAATGTGAACGTTAAAAAAAATGGGAAAGGTTGAGATTATTTTTAGGATTCATTGAATTAAAGTCACAAAGACAGCATGTGTATTTCCATGTGTGGCAGCCTAGTGCAGTAAGACAAAGACAAAGCAAGGAGAGAGTCAGAGGGAGGGAGGTTGCGGGAGGCAAAAGGAGACAAATTGTCTGTTTCCTTACACATCAAGGTCAACCAGAGCTGGAATGTGATTAGAAGTCCCTTGTCTGTCTCAGCTGTTTACCACACAAGATAATACAGACGGGCTGTTCAGCTGATAATGTTACCGTGTTAACAGCTCCTCCCTTCAGCTTTTGTTTCAACTTCTCTGTGAAATGCAAGAATGTGGGAATGTCTTTCCAGCAGATACATGCACTCACGCAGGCAAGCTGAGGCAGGGACACTGTCAGAATTATGATTTTAACACACACAGACGTGCCCACTGAAACACTTTTGTGTGTACATAATAGCACATAATTACACGCCCCCACCACCACCACCACCACCACCCTCCAGGTCCTTATGCATACACACTTTTCACTGCAAGCAAATGAATTCTGATAAGAATATGATGACATACAAGTGGATAGGAAAGTTTTCCATCTCTTACATCAGTTTCTTCTTCCATTCCCTCTGGATTGGAATCACATGCACAAGCCTGGGCACACTCTGCCTCCTAGAATCACACACATCCATAGAGGCTTACAAACACTCTCCCTTAACTCTCTGACATAGACACACACTTGAGCACACACAAAGATCTACATAGCAAGCCCCTCACTGAGATGCTTCCTTTTATTTGCTTCTTGAAGACTCCTCTCCGCATTGTACAGCTCAGCATTCAGCTCATCTGCCTTCCAGCATTACCTTAATGGCTGTCTGTGGGTTGAGCAATTTTACCCAATATCGCTAAACAAAAGCACTCTTTCTCACACTAGACAGGGATTCTAGACAGCTTAGTAGCCCTATGACTGGTTTTATCCACCTACACAAAAGAATCTTCAGTGTATTAAGTGGTATTGAGTTGAGCTGAATTAAATTGGCTTGAATGGATTTAGAATTGAACTGAACTGGACTGAGCCCAGCGCAGCTAAATTGAATAATTCAGATTGTGTGGAATCAAGTCGGTTTGAATAAACTCAAACTGAATCAATCAAGGGTGAGTCAACGTGATTAAAATTGGTTTAACTTTGCAAGTGGATGTTCCAGGAGACAGCTCAGTGGGCAGTATGTGACTGACTGATTCTATTATATAGAGTGGACTGACACGGTAGCAGTATGCTTTTGTTAAAATATGCTGAAAACGGGGTTTTGAACTTAAGATGTCTTTTGGAAGAAAAAAAAAATACCAAACCTCAAATACCTGTCCAATGAAAGGTCTGAGAAGACACATGTAGACAAAGTACTTTTTTTTTTAATCACAATCAAGCTTGAAGCAATGGAAGTGGATATCAGTGTTAATTTTGACAGCAAATTTTGATTTAGTTTTAGTCATAGTCTTTTGATAAAAATGTAATTGAGTTTTAGTCATAATTTAGTCATCTGAATAGTTTTAGTTTTAGTCTAGTTTTAGTCGACGAAATTATCGTAAGAATATAGTCGACTAAATCTACAGTGGATTTAGTCGACTTAAATATAAAGGGTGTAAAATGTAAACGGTTTTTCTTCAGTTCCCTTGAATTAGTCATTATACACACTTACACAAATTTAAACATTTATTAAAAGTTATGGAATATTATTAATAATATTAACATTAGCGTTTCACCTGCTTCCCGCACACCTGATCATTAACACCACCTTACTGAGATAATACAGCGTTTTACAGCAGGACACGCTCTGAAAGGTACAGGGCAGTGTTCAGGACTAAGATTAGGAAAGGCTAATCCACCGCGGTGTGGAGATTTTCTCTAAACACAAACGCTAAACAGGTAAAAACACTTCACCCTGCATGACATTAAAATGCTTACCTTTGCATGGAGATCTGGGTGACTGGTTTGCAGATGTTGTTTAAGATTTGTCTGTTTTTACCCGAGATAGTCGCCCCACATGGTTTACACATCGTTTTATTTGTCACGGCATCAAAGGACAAATGTGTCCATACATCAGCTCTTCTCTTTCTCCCTGCTGACATTGTTTACATAACTTACTGTAGTTCTATTGGAAGTAACGACAAATCACAGGCTAGTTTGTCCTTCCCGGGTTTAGAGCAAATTTGCGCAAGTGTGCGTTTGATTGGATGTTTTTCTAACTTGTCCCGTCCTGTCACAAAATTAAATCAGTTCTGATTGGATGTCGTCCCCGCCAAGCATTTTTGTCTCGTTTTCATTCGTTGACGAACGTGTCAATTAATTTCGTCATCGTTTTTATCATTTTAGGTAGTTTTTATTTAGTTATCGTCTCGTTATCGTCATGAAAAAAAGGGCCGTTGACGAAAACTATGACGAAAATATTTCGTCAACGAAATTAACACTGGTGGATATCCAGATGAGTTAAAGTATTAGGGTATACAGAGAGATGCCTGATTTTGAGCCTTAAAAAGGGTACAGATCTAAACTTAAATGTACAAACTCACAAAACTGAGGTGGCAAAAATCTACTTTTTGTGAATGCACTTATAAACAATTATTTTTTATTGTACAGAGTAGCTGCCTGCGATATTTGCTTTAGAGCTCAGGGCTGTGTAAATCGTCCAATAAAAAAAGTGTCTCTTTCCAATCCTCCATCCCCAATGTCTGACTGCCTCCCCTCCTCCCCACTCCCATACACACACAATTACATCTTCCTCCGTCTGTCTTCCTCTTGATTGATCTCTTTGTTCTCCCTAAGTGGTTTCATCTCTTTTCATCACTCTCCATCTGGATCCATCTTTTTTAAAACGTGTTTTTAATGGTTCCAAACTTTTTTTTATAACACTTAATAGTTTCTTTAAATTTTACAAATGACTCTTAACGGCGCTCTCCATTTTCCTCGCCCTCTTTTTCTTCTGTTTTTAGACCATAGTTAAAATCAGCTTTAATCTTTGCTTTTCATTTTTGGGGGGATTGGATAAAATTAAGCATGCTACCAAGGAACAAGCCTAAGGTGTGAATATCTGCACTCTGCAATATGGTTTATGCATTTTTGCCACTGGCGAATCAGAGCACATTTCTCGGCGGATATCAGCTTATTAGATCTTGCATGAGTGCAAAAGACTGGCCCTGGTAGCGCTGTAGTCCAAAGCCAATGTTTTTGCTCCAGGCTACGTGTAGCCATCTGTTTAGAATTGTTGGTGGGAGATAGATAAATCGGAAGATCGAGATGAAGACTGTGGAAGAGGAGGAGAATAATGAAAGATGAGCAAAGAAATTCCTGGTCAGTACCACTGGCTTAGGAAAGAGGGTGGGTAATAGTGGTGGCGGCGGTGTAGGGTGGGTGGTTGGGTGTTGGAGATTTGGGTAGGTAGATGAAGAGAAATAAGGTGAGTGGGAGAACAGGCAATGCTTCAGTGAGTGGTGAAGGGAGATGTGAAGCTACAGAGTGAAAATGCATTCTTAGGTATTGCCTAGGGGTGGGAAGCTGATGAGGGAAGTATAGAGAAGGAGGAGATGGACTGAAAAAGATAGAAATGAGGTATATGGGTCTAGGGTTAGAAGAAGAGAAGAGAGGAGGGAAGGAGCTTCACTCTGAGAGGAAAGCCAGCTCCAGCTCAGACTCTCCAGGCTATTTTGGTGTGTGTGTGTGTGTGTGTGTGTGTGTGTGTGTGTGTGTGTGTGTGTGTGTGTGTGTGTGTGTGTGTGTGAGAGAGAGAGAGAGAGAGAGAGAGAGAGATGAGAGCTTTTTTACCTGCCCTAATGAAAAAGTTACATAAATCTGAGTGGGCATGCCTCTGCCTGCAGCATTTCTCCATATTATACCACTGACCCAAACCTCTCCCAGTGCATGTGAGTGTGTATACTATGTGTACATGTTCGATCTTTGTTTAGTCCCACTTGCCTGTTCATGTCAGAAATAAACGAGACGAGAGACTTCCCATCTAAACATGCACACGCACTCACATGCAGACTAAAAGATCTAGTTGATCCAAGGCCCAAGAAATAACCAGTTCCTTCAAACAAAGATGTTAAAACAGTTGGACCTGTTTGACACACACACACACACACACACATTTTCGCACAGGCTGTGTAATCACATACTCCTGTACCTTTGGACTTTGGAAATGAAGAACTACCTCCATATAAGCTACCACTGATTTATGTTTGCATGCAGACACTTCAAACAGAAACGCACTGAACGTGATGAATCAAACTACACTTAAAGGCAAAGTCTTTCTCCTAATATAGCACAGTAATAGCACGGCATTACCATAAAGTTGGTTCTTAATGGGTCAGCAGTGCACAGGTACAAATCAGGCCTACATTATTTAAGAGGTTCTCCTCTTGTTTCAGAAATACAGCACTAATATGAAGATGGTAACTAACAGCGCTTGAGGAAAAAGGGGAGAAAAAAGACAACCCACTTTTATTCAACATTACTCACATCCACATATGTACACACAAGCTTGAAAACAAGCGCACAAAAAAAAAAAAAAAAAAAAAAGAAATCAAAGTCATGCAAATATGTCTGCCAATTAGGGCCCCAAACAGGTTTCCATGGGATGAAATGGCAACCTCTAATTGGCCGGATAAAAGAATGCTCACATCCGAGCCGACAACTTGAGATGGCTTGGAAAATATACACATCCTTACCTGCATGCATACAAAGACGCACACAGGTGTACACTTTGTAGGCAGGGATCACAGACAGTTTATTCATGGTTAGGAGAGTCACACACGGTATCACCGGTAAGATGAGACGCAAGGATAGAGTGTGTTGACACAGATATGGTGCATTGTCAGGTGCAGGCACACACACACGCTTGGGTCAGTCTCTTTTAAAAGCGTGAATAAAGCTTTGGTCGTGGTGTCGTGTTAACATGAAAGCTTTCACGGCTGTTAAAAAGACCAGGCTTTGATTAGAATTTGATGTGTGAGAGTGTTTTCTAATGCCGGCCTTTGCTGACAGCGGCCCTTTTAAATCCAGCAGAGCCTTTGCAGGGAGTCTTCCGTCAAAAATATGTTGAATCAACGATTTCACCTTAAGATGCTCTGAAGGTTTTTTTTTCTTCTTCCTCTTTTTTTTCCTGAATTTTCTAAAAGACAGATGCTAAGCATGCTCATCTTGCCTGGTTGCAGTTTTAGTAGATCTCAACCAACAGCAGCAACAGTATAGTTCTGGATGATCAAACACTGAATCTAAAATTGTTGACTTAATCGAATATGAAAAAAGCTGCTTTATATATATATACATATATATACATATATATATATATATATATATATATATATATATATATATATATATATATATATATATATATATATATATATATATATATATATATATATATATATATATATATATATATATATATATATAAATAGAGCCACCTACTTCCTCCTGGAAGTAGGTGGCTCTATTTGTCTTTTACAAAGTGATGTTACTCTCATATGGCATGATCATTATGAATGGTTTAATAATTCATTCCTTATTCCCATATGGGGATTTGTGTAGAATGTGAGACCTGGACTGTGAGGAAGCCAAATTGCGCAGCTAGTGTCTGAACTCATGTAGCGATCAGGGAATGTATTTGCATCTACAAAGTGCTCCACTCAAACTTTGAGCTTTCAGGATATGTAGTACTTAAGCCACTGAAAAATTGTCTACATTATAGGTTTTGTTACTGTCTTATGAAATTGGTTTTCAGATAAAGCAGGGGATTAAATCCCCCTAATGGGCTGAAAAATACATTTCTTCCTTGAATAATCTTTAAAAAGTAATTGGATTGTTGTGTCATGGCTTAAAAGGAGGCTTGAAAGATCAATACTTTCCAGACACATAGTTTCCACTGCAGATGGACACTATGCAAGAACTGTGGACTGAAACAATTTCAATAATTAATCATTTATGTAATTTTTAGGCACACAATGAGGTTGGAGTTTCTGAATCTTCTATCCCAATATGCTAAATATTTAGTTTGGACTGTTGGTTGGTTACAAATGGCAATTTCTGTCAGCCTATCGGGCTAATGAGACTAAATTATTAATGAGTTGTGAAAATAATCTACAGTTAAGCCCTGAAGCCTAAAAACAAAACCACTGAATAAGAACATAAAGAAAATGTGACAAATGTTATAGTGTTATATTTTAATATATTATACATAAATCCTCATACACCCAAATGAACCCTAACAAGGTTCTGCTATCAGTAAAGGTACGCATACATCAATATACTGGCGTGTTTACATTTACACTGACACATAAAAGTGCAGTATATACATATACAAACAGCTTCTAAACTACTTTACTGAATTGGCTGTGGAATAATTTTAACTTTTAAACATTTTTTTAATGCCAAGAGTCGCATAATAATCAGGCAGACTTCTGAGTAAAAGGCTCAGCTCTCTGAAACTCTGCTGAATATGACTTCACTGGAGCCATTTCTTAACCCTAATGCCGAACCATAATTTTCAAAGGGGATTGCAAAATTAAGCCAATGTACATATATACGCTTGAAGTGTGGTGTGAGGTTATCGATAGGGACGCTTTGGGTTCTCCTCTGCTTTCTAATTAACTCTCCTTCTTCCTTCTCCATCCGCTTAATGGCCCAACTTTGCACTTGGTCTCTGGTGTATCGAACACACACGCACGCATGCGCTCACACACTTTATCACATGCATGCGCACGCTCACATGCAAGAAGTCTGTTTGCATACCAAAAGCATACTTCATAGCTGAAAGAAAATGAAAGCTGTATTAATTATACAGTCCACGTTTGCACACACACGCACATACACACACATACACAAAGCCAAAAAAAAAAAAAGAGGGAGAGAGTGAGGGAGCGGTTATTTTGTGTTTTTCCTATGCGTCAAAGGAGACAGAGTGCGAGAATGATTGAGTCTCTCTGCGTCAGGGAGAGAGCGAATGAGAAATAGTGCAGAGGGAGAGAAAGAGTGCACTGTCTTCTCTCTTTAATGTGCGTGTGTGTCTGCCTCTGTGTGTGTGTGAGCCTGTGCATCTTCGTGCGTGTCGTCTACCCAGTATAACGCCTCCTCTGTGTCCCCGAGCCACTCTCTGTCACTCACACACACTGAGACTATTGTCAAGACATTGGGCGAGGCACCCCAAGACATTTCTGTGGCACTGTGTCTGTCACGGGGGTGATAGGGCTGTAAAGGGGTTTGCACATGCACATACACCCACACAACTGTGTTTAAATCACTTTGGAGGACATTACATTGATTTAAATGTTTCCTGGAGATGTCTTCTGACGCTAATCACAGCTGCTGTTTGTTTAACCCATTCCCTAACATTAACCTAAACCTAACCTTAAACAATGTCTTCACATCAAAATTGTGGGATTTTATGTTCTGGGGACTCGCTTTCAGTTCCCAAATGGGAAGCTGGTCCTCACAATATGATTGTGTAAATAAATTTATGTTGCTGCAGAGTACAAATACACAGTCTGAGAGATCCAAAACTCATATACAAATATGCTGTCTTACATTTTATATGTAGGCAGGTGAATTAATGTGGCGGCCGCCTGGAGTGAGAGCATGCATGTGTGAGTGTGTGTTTGTATTTGCGTGCGCCAGAGTAATAGCGTACGCATATGTGGGTTGTGATTATGTGTGGCAAGGCCTATGCGCTGTACGTGCTTGTTTGTATCTGACAGCACATTAGGCAAAGCTATCTTTAACCTTGTAAAATGAGTGACACTGATTCTAAACTGACAGGATGGATTTCAGTTTGCCATGGCGCTCCATCGTGTCAGCCTCTGTCAGCTCAGCCCGTCCGCCTATTTCACAAAAGACAGGAGCATCACAAAGGAGACAAAGTATATGTGAGACGGGAAGGGGGGGGGGGCAACAGACACAACAAGAAACAAGAAGAAAATGAGAGGGTTATGGAGAAAGCTGGGTGAGATATGACAAATGAAATAGTTTGGAAAGTCGAGGAGAAAGAGCGGTTTGGTTTGACAGTGAAAAAACACAGCACGGAAAAAGAGGAGAAAATGTACTGGAGGCGAAAGGGTGCGAAAGAGAACAAATGGGAGCGTGAGTGGAGGTAGAGGTGGTGGAGGGAGTATGGGGAAAGAGACCTTGCTCTTGTATCCGGATATCTCTGAGGTCCTTTATTGACTCTATCCATTGTTCACAGCAGCACTCCTAATCACTCTCAACAGGGAGGTTGTGTTTGTGTGTGTGCAAGTATGTGTGTTCTTGTTTGCCGGCCTTCTGCTGAAAACTACGTATCTTTAGCCTCATCCTCACTTTTACTCTTTCATACACTGGCCCCCACAGAGATGCTATTGTTCACTCTTCATCTGGTCAACCTTAATGGACAATAGCAGTGGGTGGGAAAAGCCTGTTCCTAACACGCATACTATTAGTCTAATGGTCCAAATACGCACACACACATATATATACACACACACAGAATTGGTAGTAAATGCCATCTAAATAGCAGGCATACATATGTATGGTCTCTCTTACTCACACAGGCACACAGAAGGCCAGTTGTACGCCGCCATCCTGTTTGCATCTTTCTTAACAATGACTGCTGTCATGGATATTATAAGAGATGACTGTTTTAAGGACTAGCACTGGAAAGTGATGAACATCACCAGCACACACGCAAAAAACACCAACAAAGGAGCTAATCTGAATCATGGGCATTTGTCCGGTAAGCCTCGTTTCACATCTCACACTATGAGCCTTTGTTTCTGTTTTGTTTTTTCCCCTATAGACAGCCACGGCTGCACAAAAGGATAAACATTTCAAAGGGCCGATGCTGTGAATAGAGTCAATGATTTTCAATGTGTATCTGCAGGGTGGAGAGCCCAGATGGAGACAGAGAGAAGGGAGAAAGCACAATGCCAGAGTGGACAGATTGATGGTAATAAAGCTGTGGTGGATGGCGATACAGTCGATCCACAGGCAGTGAAACAGTCTCTCTGCATGTGTGCCTCTGCACAAATGCTCATCCTCAAAATACCTACAAACAATGCACAGGCATCACCACACTTAAAACAACTAGTTAAAGCTAGTGGCTCATGGTTTTATTTCTAAAAAGAAATTGATTAAAGGCCACAAAGCTTCAACACATCACAAATGTGCATCGTTCAAAGCAAAAACTGTCAGGCGGGACAGGCGTGTCAGAAGTCAGCAGGGCTGGTAGTTCCGGTGTTTGCCACAGGAGGGCTTGCAGCAGACTGCAGCAGTCTGAAGAGGACTATGGAGAGAGGGAGCGAGTGGGTCCGCATAGTGCCGATCAGATGACCTCGCTGCTGCAGTTAATGTTCTCTGGCACTCAGACACAAGGCTAAGGCTCTCCCTCATACCGCGGGGCTGTTGTACTACAAGCTGTTGTGGTAGTAGGGGTGGTGTTGTTTGAGGAGTGTGAGTGTGATTGTGTATAAGTGTGTATGCAGGAGAGAAAAGATTAGGGGAGTGGAACAAGAGAAGGTGCTCTTGTGAGGGGAAAGAGGGAGCGTGACACCAAGAAGGTAACATGTTACTAAAGCTCTGCTCAATTTCTGTAATCCTGTCTTCCTTTCTTCCATACCCTTTTTTCCCCATATTTCTCATTTTCTTCTGCCTCCTTTCTCTTTGTCCCACTCTCTTGCCCTCCACGTCTCCAGCCCCCCACGCACTTTAATTTGCCCCCTCATTTCTACTGCCGCACTTGCCCCCCTTTTTCTTCTACCTCATACCCCCATCCCTCCCTCTTCTCCCTTTCTCTCTCTCTCACTCCCTCTCTTCTTTTTCTCTCTGCAGTGCAGCACAGTGATTATCATTCCTCTCACAGAGTCAGGCCTGATAGTCAGATACTGCTGAGCACCCTTCTACATCACCTGCTTCTAGAGGGAGCAATGGAGAGCGAGAGACTGAGACACAGGAAAGAAGAGAAAGAAAGAGGGGAGGGAAGGGGGGGGGGGATCGGTGAACTGCAGAATAAGGGGAATGAAAGACGAAAGAGGAAAAGAAAGGGGAGAATGTGGAAGAAAGAAGAGAGGGAACAAAGGGTGAAAGAGAGCAGAGAAATATGGCAGGGGGAAAAAACAGGGGAAAGCAGAGGCATGAAAAAGGGAGGATTGCTGTTACTGCAGAGGTGGTCCCACTGCAACATACATGCTGCATAGTTATAAATGTGTGTGTGTGTGTGTGTGTGTGTGTGTGTGTGTGTGTGTGTGTGTGTGTGTGTGTGTGTGTGTGTGTGTGTGTGTGTGTGTGTGTGTGTGTGTGTGTGTGTGGTGTTCGTGTTTAAGTGCACACCTGCAAGTGTGAGTGTGAGCAAGCAAGGGTGGCTAAAGTGTGCATTTGCGGTGTCAGCGTGGAAGCTGAGTATGTCTACGCGAGTGTGTGAGCACGAGTTGTGATAATAAGGCGCCTTGACTCATCAACATCATTGGGCCAGACAGCTGAAGAAATGCCAGTCATATTGCTTCATCCCTCCCTGAGCTGAGTTTCAACCTGCTCCAAACCATTTTCTGCATTCCGCAAAAGCCACAACAGTCCAACGTCTCTCCCACTGAACAACATTCCTCAGCTCTTCATTTCTACTTCAGACAGCCTGTGGTCATGCAGAGTTCTTGTCTGTTCCTTTTATTATTATATATTTACCCTGCCACAAATGCTGATTAACAGACTGTTTTTTTTGTTTTTGTTTTTTTTTTGCTCATTCCACCTCTGATCACTTGTTCCATCTATCATCTGTCACTCTCTTGTTGTCTGTTGACACATGTCTGTACCTGTCTGCTTGACCCAACGGTGACACTGTGTATGCGGGACGTCTTCTCTTTTCAACATAGCCTTAAGAAACTGCATTCTAGCACTGCAAACGTCACTCCATTACGCCACTAAGGGCTTGAGCAAAGTTTCAGATCATTTCTATATTTAAATAAACAGTGTAAATATATCATTGTCAAATAAATTGTTAACCCATCAGTACTGTTTGCACAGTAGCTGCAAGATGCTTTCTGTCAGCATGCTTCGCTGTTTCCCCTCCTCGCTGCCTTTGATGCATAACTTAACAGTTGACAGCAAAAGGTTTCAAAAGGTTTTCTGATAAACCCTTGGAGAGTTTATTAAGATCAGAGAAATTTGACCAATTAACTCAGTTTCTCAGCTAAACTTTAGCTTCATTTAGCTTATTGGGCTCTTTGACATGATGACAAAAGACAGAAGAAAAGCAACAAAACGAAGTGTTGGAGTGGAATTGAACTTTGTTTGCGCAAATGAGATTAAAAGAAAACACGACATTCATGTGCTTTGTTTTGTTTTTTTTTCTTTTTTGTGTGTTTTTTTTTTTCACCAACAAATTTCACACTTAAGGTGCTTGTAAAAAAATCTCTTACAGTTATGAAACAAGACATCTGGAGCTAGAGAATCTAAACGGCAATTAAAATGGTACAGAAGAAACAGTAGTAAAGAAAGGGAAGGAAAATGCAAGCTGTGAAATTAACTGCAAATCATGAAGCATGTCGTCCACAGAGCCACGCTGCGTGGAATCCATAGCGACGACGTGTCTCTGCACAAAGCACCTTTACATGACAGTTTAATCATGCAAAGTGTAAGGATGCCTGCTTTAAAGCGATCAATACAAGCTCATTATTTTCCAATAATATTTGCATTGTAATCTGCCTGCTGTTATTGGGTTCCCTTATTCATTCCTCTACTCTTAAAGTACGAGCAAATTCACATTCACTGGCTGCATTAGCACAACATGATTTCTAAACGGTGGCAAAACAAAAGAGCAGAAACAAAGGTCATTTTGACTGATCAGCATTCCGGATATGAAGTCTGGACTATACCCATGTGGTGTCAACAGGAGCATATTAGTTTTCACTGTGTGCTCTGGTAGTATAGTGCAATATCAACTTACTTATTACACACAGTTATAGCTGTAATAAGCATTAGACTGACATTTTATCAGCTCAGGTATTTTTTAGATAGTAAATAAACTGTCAGATTATGAGAATCGGTATAAGGTGATGTAATCTTTAATAATAATAAAAAAAAAAAAAGATATGTTGAATGATCTGCACTTTTAAGACATTTTTACACTTTTAGCACCCAACACCAGTCACAGCAGAGCTGGCATACAAAGTGCTTACCTGCCATCAGGAGCAACTTAGAGTTCAGAATCCTGCCCAAGGCCACTTCAGCAGGTGGAGAGGCAGATGACTGAACCACCAACCCTGTTTTTGACAAGCTTATATACAACCCAAAAACAGATTGCTATTTAGTTCAGTCATTTGTATGCTGAGAACTTTTGAGGGCACCATCATAGTACTCAGTAAACACTTAATCACTAATTAATTTTTTTCTGACTGATTATATAGTCATTACTCATATTATGTTCAAATACCAGGGTTATTCTAATCATTGAAGAGGTCATTCCACCCACTAGAGCTGCTAAGCCTCTTAAAGAATTCCATAAATCTGGTCTTTAATTGAGACTTTCAGAATCCCATAAGGGTCACACAATCCAATTTCTGGCCTAAAAAAAATCATATTTTAAAAATATTGATGCATGGCATCAGATATAATGTGTTCTCGGGCTTAAATCACCATTCAAGGAGAGCTGCCTGGGAAATTACACTGCTGCACCCCTCAGTCAACATGAGGAAAATTTCAGGTGTCTGGAAGGAGCGATTACAAACAGGGTGTTTGGTGTCTGCTTGACTGACATTTTACTTGAAGAATTAACTGACTTTGGCCTCTTTCAAAAGAAATATATTAACATCACAGGAAAACAAACGTGTTTTTTGAACATCCAGTTTCTTATTTTTAGCAAACAAGCGCAAATGCAAACATGCAGCAATATGTTGGGTAATGACAGATGAAAGCGTAATCTATCACAACACTTTGGATGCCGTGCAGTCGGACCAACTAACAGCATTATGTGATTTGTGTAAAAATTAATCATCATCAACACTAGTATTTCCAGTCGATGAATTTAATATTTTTTTCTGCAAAAGTCTGTTACATTTAACACTTGTTTTTATAGTTTTGTTTTCTGAATAAATGAAAGAAGGCAAAAAAGAAAACAGATATTATGGTAATTAAATATGTTTGGCTGAAATCTAATTACTGAATAGCCATTAATTTAACTACACTGACTTTTATCAGTTGTCCATTCAGACAACTCTTTTAATGGCTAATGATTACATACAGGTATCATGTTTCAGCTTTAAAAAGTCACATCAGTCAATAGCAGATGATTTTACATTTTTTTGGTCTATGTTTAGTTTACTAAATGTGGTCTCACTCTGCCTGCATGCACCATAACTGAAGTCTGTGACTGTTAGAACCAACACACTTGGTTTGTATGAAAGAGGGCCTACACGTATATTCAGAGGTGGTAAGTAACAAAGTGCAAATATATTGGTATTGGTATTGGTATTGGTAATTTACTTGTGTATTTATTTTCCCGGACAACCTTTTTTTTTTAACTCCCTACATTTTAGTGCAAATATTTGTACTTTTTACATCTTACATTTTCAAAACAGGCTTGTTACTTTAGGCTTAAGCTATTCGAGCGGAGTGAACAAATATTTGTTACACAGTGTGTCTGTTGCTAAACTTACAGCTGTATTTCCCAGAATGAGCGAAAGCTTCACACAGTGACAGAGATAGTATCTGAATATGATCTGAAATTATGGTTTTTACACATTGTGGAACGTCCTGCAAAACAAACTGAGGTATACAACTTTGCGTTATTCAAAGGTTGCATGAAAATACTCATGAGTTTAGAGCAGGATAAACAGGTTAGTTTGCTGTACTGTGGTGAATTTACAGTAAAGCTCTGTGTTGGACTGGTACACAGTGGCTGTGGTGTTCATGGTCAGAGTTAGTTACATCAACTGTAGAAGAGATGCATTTGAATCTAAGCTGATGATGCTTAGATTCATTCACTAAAATCAACCTTTGTCCCAACTGTATACTGTCAGTATAAAGACAGCAGTATACTGTCAGCCAATATAGCTTCTGAAACATCTGCTTACATCTTGTTGAATTCAGTTCATCCACACAGAGCAGTAAACCTCAGAGCAGCAGCAGCACAGGTCAGCTGATCACAGCCTTCACACAAAGCAAATCTACAGGAAATCATAATAAAAAGTTGTGATTCTATTCCCCACGTGGAGACACCACAACTGATCTTAGGCTTGTTGAATCCCACTGTAACTCCCGACTCTACTAATTTTTGTGTTTAGGTGTGGAGGCAGTCGCCCTCTACAATAAGCCAACATAGGACAGAGCTATTTTTTAATTCCCTTTCACTGCCTGTGTCCTACATAACAGATTCAAGCTGAGTACATTCATTAGAATTAGAATTTAGATTGCAATAATATTTGTATTCTCAAGTACTAATATTATTATTATATTAATGTAGCACAAGAATCGGTTAGCTTTGCACAAAAATAGAAAGAACTCTCCTCCAAAGAGCTACTTTTACTTTCTTATTTTGAGTAGATTTCAGAGCCTGTACTTTTTCACTTTTACCTGAGTAGAGAAGTTGAATCAGTACTTCAGCTTTTACCAAAGTAGTTTTTAACACAAGTATCTGTACTTCTACTTAAGTAAATATCTTTACTTTTGCCACCTATGCATATACTGTAAAAAATATATAATAAGTAATTTTAAAAAATCAGCCATAGTGGCTCTCCACCTATACAAAGATGATATCAGACATCAATGAGAATGAGCAGAGAGCAAAAAGGAAATGTGGCTCCAGTCCTACAACCATATTTGTAGTTTTGGTTTATGCATAAGCCACATCCTGTCAATTCATTATGCAGACCAGAGTGTACCAGGGCATAAACAAACACAAACACACTCAAGTCCAAATGTTCTCTCCCTCTCTCTCTCTCTCTCTGTCTCACACACACACACACACAGATGAAACATCAGATGTGCAGATACACACATGTGTTGAATATGCAGACACATGTAACAAGAAGAGAGGGAGACTGTTAATTAACTAGAGCTCGTTAATTCTCTTTGAACCGACAGCAAGGAGGTTTACACACTAATTACCTTGATGACTGAGCCAACCTGCGCATGCACGCACGCACACACACACACACACACACACACACACACATTCTACAAACACACACACACACCACTACTCTCACAGGCTGACATAACACATCTTGCAGGTTTTGAAAGTCTCACACTCATACAGAGCTATAAAACACAAGCATAAATGTGTGAAGTCTCACTCATATGCATACACACACACACACACACACACACACACACACACACACACACACACACACACACACACTGGAACACGGTTCTTGCCCTGAAATGAAAGCTATATTAGGAACTCTCTTTTTCTTCTTCTTCTTCAGAGCTGCAAGATACAGATGGTTAAGTTTATTCTTAGTTCAGACCCATCGTGCTTCCATTTGATTCACTCTGATCTGCCAGAAATAACTTCAGACTAACTTCCAGGATAGTCATATGTTTGTATAATATAGTTGCTTTACATGCACACTTACATACCAAAACATAATCAATCAAATGCAGTCACTCATAGAAGCTAAATGAGCTTCTATGAGTGACTGCAGAAAGAGTGCAGATGAGTGAAGCTCCCATGTCAGTATTGAACTGTAATGGGCCGTGTCAGATTAAGGGGAAGGGTTTTTTTATGTCCTCCGTCAGACTCAATTAATACTCCATCAGGCATGAATTCATAGGCCACACTGGACCTTAGCCAGATCATCCATGTGTGTGTTAACACTCATAAATGCGTGTCCACATTCAATAGATATTTCAGGATGGTGCTATAATACTTATTGTAATAATTGGGTTTTTTGCAGTTTCTCCTTCAAAATTAAAGAAAGTGCACATATACGAAACATGCCTTTGTCAGTCAGGTTGGAAAACATCAAGGAGGATTTTCTGTGCAGAGGTAGAACCTGGCAAAGAAGCAAAGAAAAAAACGGGAGTCACACTGAAGGTATAAGCAAAGAAGACAGACATGTGAAAAGCTTTTTAAGAAATCCATATTCACAGAAAATGTTCAAATGGTTACTGGGTAGCAGAGGTATGAATGAAAGTGAAAAGAAAAAAGTGAGACGACAATGTTAAGACGCGAGAGGGACCGAGGCAGAATGTGTGTACAGTCATACAATGTAATGACTAGTGGATGCCAAAATATGGGATTTGGCAAAAGAAAAGAAGCGAGGTTTGCCAATGAGCGCAAGACAGGATGTGAGAAGAAGTGGGAAAAAAGGGGTTTGGGGAGTGTAGAGAAGTTATGGGTCAATAAAGCCTGCTGTGGGGAAGCGTAGAGGGACTCATAACGAGGTCAAGGACACATCATCGATCGCCACATCATAAAGCTGACTGGCAAGGAGAAGAAAGGATTGAGGAGGAGAAGGAGGAGGAAGTGAGCGGGAGGCGAGGAGGAAAGAGGGAGAGCTACAGCTGTGGAAAGCGGAGTTGACTGCAGAATTGGCCGACGCAAAGAAGGGGGAGAAGCGGGAGAGAAATCGAAAATAAAAAAATTACGAGGATGAAGGAATGAAAGGGGGCAGGTCTGGGCAGAAACAAGGTTAGAGGGAAATTGAATTAGACGGAATCATGGCTGAACAGATGAGATCTGTAATAAAACACACAGAGAAAGCAACCAGCACCAGTTGTCCAATAAGCTGCTGCTCACTCTTTGTAAATCAAGGCCTGCTCTGTGGTGCAAGCTGGATTTCTACACTCATACAGTAATCCTATCCCCTCTCATGTAGCTGACATGTAACATTTAACCACAAAGCTAGGCATCCGATCTTCTGAAGCACAGTTGCAAGAAAAAGTTTGTTAAGCCTTTGGAAAGACCCTGATCTCTACATTGATTGCCCATAAAATGCTATCTGATCTTCATGTCGCAATTACAGACAACCCCAGTCTGACTAGACTAGTAACACACAAATAGCTGAGCTTTTCATGTCTTTATTGAAGACATTGAGTAATCACTCAATAACCGCACAAAGAGTTTGTGTGCTGAATCAGATACTGGGGCTAATTATCTGCAAATCTTACGACACAGCAGCCTCAGCTGTATTTTATACTTAGCGCTCAATTAGCGAAGGTTGCTCACATATTATATTTCTTTGCACTTTAGCTGGTATAAAGCATATTATCATTCTCATTGTTAGTTAACTCTAAGCACCTCTGTTTACTTATAGATTTACAGCAGCCGGCTTGCCTGTAGACTCTTGTTGTTGAACATCATTAGAAACTTTTGGGAAAGTATTTTTAGTAGCCTCCTAAAGCAACATAGTTGCACAAAACTATGATTCTTGTTTCTTAAGTTGTGTATTTCCTCAGTCGGGTAGATAAAATAGAAGATTTTTGCTGTTATTGAACACAATCAAAATAAAAGTTTGTTTTTTTTTATTCTGGACATTTTTCAGATTGAGCAGGGAGAAATGTCAACTGCTCAATTATACTGGTTGGAAAAATCTTCTCTTGTGTGAGATATAGAATATTTTCTCAGCTGGATGAGAGAAAAAACTTGAAGGATTCTGGAAAGAGCTTCAGGACAGCAAACCGTGCTCTAAATGTGCTCGTGGCTTTTCAGGGTTAGTTGCCTGATAGAAATGTCACGGCCGTCCATGAGAATTTCTATCTTTCTTTTCCTGTTTTATATTCCTTGAAAAGCTAAAGGATTGTGTGCTTCTCTTGTTGCCTTGTGATCGGAAATTGTTATCATTTTTCATCATTATCACTGCAAAATAATTCCGTGATCATGAAAACACATCCTGCCATAATGTTGAGTTAATGTCATTTTATGGTCAGAAGAAAAAAGGTTTGACAGCCTGTTGTCAACATCTCTGATGCCAGAAAACACACTTATTATGATGAGTTCACACGTTTTTCTTGGCAAAAAATAAAAAAGCAAAAATATTCCTTACTCATGCTGTCTCTGACTCTTTCCACCCAGCTTCTACTCATTTATCTACTATTTGCTCTGTGAGCTGCTGCCCCTTGTTTGAATAAGTGGAAAGGAGGTTGAGCTGCTTCATCCAAGTGAAAGCTCTAAAAATACATCGCTCCGTCTGTGGAGAGTTAAAAATGAAGCCACTGAGGTTCCAAGAACTACTGGTTTTCCATTAGATTCTAATATCATGTCTTCTTCCTCTCTCTTGCTCATGCTTCCCATCTTTGTTGTCTGACTCACTTTTTCTGCTCCCCATTTTTTATGAACTGTTGTGAAGAAGTGGCAGAAGAAACACGTGCTCCATTAATTTCCCGTTTCTGCTTAATTAATTTTGCTGTGCTCCCCTCTCATCTTGTCTTGTGCGTTCATTAGGTGAACTTGTTCAAATGTTTCTTGTCTTTTTGTGCGTGTTTGAAAGAAAAGGGCAATTTGGTACAGTCTGGACTTTTATTCGAGCCCTCCATCAATTTTTACCCAGATTATCCTGAGGTGACTTTCGGAGGTGAAGTTTTGTCCACTCTAATCTGCTTCCGTCCTCTGCTCAGTCACTTCCTCCCTATAGCTGCATGTTTCAAAGCAGATCTAGATTGAAAAGGATGTAATTTTGTGAACAGATAAATGAATATGTCAGTGGGTTGGGGGGGGGGGGGGGGGTATAGAAATGGGCTTCCTGGTGCAGAGTGATCCCTTCAGGCCAGACAGAGTCATTTAACTCTCACTGATATACTCTCAGCATGAACTTAAAGCAATCTTTTCCCTCTCTCTCTTTCTCTCCCCAAAGTGAAAACTGCTCTGATAACTAGACTGGTGTGATTTGGGTGTTAAAACTGGAGCAGGTGTGATGCTTAGTTTGCATGAGTGATGTAATTCATTTCTGAAACCACTTGCGCTGCAGAACTAGATTGTTTGTTGTTGATGGGAGATGGTTCACTGGTTTTTGTTGCAAGCATGCGTGCAGCCTATTTTTGAAAGTTGTAGTTCTTTATTTATTTTTGCTACTCAGTCTCTAATAAATTTCCATATTATGATAAGCTGGCTTACTTTTAAAATAACAAAGCAAACTGGAATAAAATGAAGGATAATGCTGGTCAAATCTTTGGAGTTTAGTTGTTTGTCTAAGACCAAAACCAACAATTTATTAACCAGTAACTTTACAGTTTCCAGCCACCCTATCTCTGCTCAGCCCAAAGCACGTAAATCTTTAAAAATTGATCACAAATATACAATTTAAAATTTAAATAGATGAAATAAATGCAGGATATTGTAGTTAGTAAGAGTGTGAATCCCACATACACACCAGGATGGTCTAAGAGAGACTGGTTTGAATTGAATACAGTGCCTGTCATTCATTTTGAAGGAACATGTCATCCTTTGCAGCAGAGGAGCTACAGTGTATGAGTCTTTGGATACACAGACAAGCTGTTTTAACTGGAGAGCACATGCGCCACCAAGACCATCTTTTGCAGTTTCAAAAAAGAGTTAACCACATTCACACAGAAATTTCATGGGTTCTTCTTTTTGTGTATGTTCCACCAATCCACCAAGTTTCTGAAAATTTGACACTATAATATTTGCGTAATCTGAGAGACAGATAAACAAACAGCAAATCTTTACCTCAGTTTTTGTTTTTGTTGGCAACAGGAAAATGTAAAATGTCACCAGACTTATCATTTAACACCCTTCACTTATTTCAGTACAGCACCGGGTGCTGTTTTTGAGCGTGAACTTTATATTACCCAGCTGCTACTACTAGGCACCATTCCAGATGAAAAGCAACTTTCTCTGGCCAGTCCGGAGGTTTGTAAACATCATCCATGTCCAAAAACCTTAATCTAAACTGGGATTAAAAGCCAACTGAAAACTTGGTTGATAACTATTACCCTGCATTGTAGCAGCTAAGCCCATAATCAAGGCGAACATCCTCCGATAATCCCAATATGTCTTTGCAGACCCCTGCCCAACAGCCTAATCCTCAGATTTAGAATCTCAGATTAGGAATATTGGATGATTAATCTCATATTGTGTGTGTGTGTGTGTGTGTGTGTGTGTGTGTGTGTGTGTGTGTGTGTGTGTGTGTGTGTGTGTGTGTGTGTGTGTGTGTGTGTGTGTGTGTGTGTGTGTGTGTCTGTCTGTTTTCTGCAGGGGACCCTTCGCCGGGTGACCTTCTCGGTAGTGAGCCAACCACAGGACGGTGGTTGCTATGACAGTGGCCTGGAGGACTCGGAGACTCCGAGCAGCAAGAGTTCATCGGGGCCTCGGCTGGGAGCCCTGCCACTTCCGGAGGAAGGCTATGAGCGAACCACACCTGAGGGCAGCGTAGGAGAAGAAGAACATGTGGAGAATGGTACATACAGTTGTACAACAGATCTCAAAAAGGTTTTACTCTGAAAGCTTAGACATGTTTATACACACTATCTGTAGCTTTCTTTTTCTCCGTCCCTCGCTCTCACACACACACACACTCTCACCTCCACTTTCTCTGACACAAACGCACAATAACATTTTCATTAAAACCTCGACTTGCTGTCAAGGTCTCAGGAGTCTTTTCTCTCTTCACATGATGGAAATCTGTTTTATACAAAAAAGCACTTGTTCTGTGTGTGTATGTGTGCTTGCACTGCACACACAGTGTGTTTCTGGGTACTATGTGAAGATTTTTTTCCTTTTTTTAAATAAAAGCTAATATGTGTTAGTATGTAATGCCAGAGAACCATCCAAGGCCTTGCCTAAGCCTCCTTTTCACCAATGAAATTGTGTTTTCACCTTTTGTGTGAACTCTTTGTCAAGGATGACAAGAGGGCAAAAAGAAAAAGTTATTCTTTAAATTTTTTCCACTCATCTTTCCTCTGTATGTGGTCACGCCGGGGCCGCTACAGCATCGGCAACACACCACGGTCACTATGACCTTGGTGAATAACTAGTTCTGTGGCTTTCAGTGAGTTTCCAGTTCAATGCTGCTTCTTGCCAGTGTGTGAAATCTTGAGGATTTTGTGGAGTCTAATAAGTTTTTGTCACGGTCAGATGGAGAGAAGAATTGAACAGAGAATTCATTGTGTTGGCTATAATTATACTGCGCAAGTATGTGCTTGTTTGGTTTCGCATGAATTTACTGCTGCTGCTCTACATATTCAACAAAACTTTGCTATCAGATCACAGCAGAAATATCTAATTTCTTGCGGTAAATTCAAGTGAGGCCAACTTTAGGAGCTCGAACAGGAAATGAACGTATTACTTGATGTGACAAGACATGAAAAGAGAAATGATTGGTTTGCGTAGATAATACCCATAACTTTTGATGCTACAGTACAGCAGCATTAAATCCCAGGCAGCCTCACTAACCTTGTGAACAAGCACTAGAGGGATGTTACAAATATGTGACCTAATCTTTCCCTTCCACATAAAGAAATTCTGACTTGCCATTCAGATTTCTTATAATTAAAATCTCTCCGTTGCCAGTATTTATTTTTTTTTTTTTTTTTGCTTTGAAATCACCTTTTACCTTTAATGTAATGCAGAACCACAGCTGATTTTTTTTTATACATTCATTGGAAGTCAGCAGTTTTTCTTTTTGCTCCAACAGCATTTTTCCTTTTAATTCAACCCCTCCTTTGCCACCTTTGTCTAAACCCATCCTTTTTAAGCTATTTTCTGTCTTCCTCTCCCATTGTTCAACTCTCTTTTGTCGCTGATACTTTTTTATTTCCTTGATTCGTCATCATTTGGTGGTCTATAGTATGTAGTACCCTAAGTCAGTTCATTGTGACGTTCCCCTTTCTCTCTCTTTTCGGTGTGAGACATTACTTTTTAAATTAAGGTAGCAATGCCAACAAAAACCTTTATTTCTTTGTCTTTTAACTGCTTTTGCATTTTTTTGTGTGTTCTTGTTTGTTTGTTTTTCTGTTTCTAGATGCTAGACAGCTGCCAGATGTAGCTTTGACGGGAAAGTGTACCAGGGAGTGTGATGAGTTTGGCCATTCTGACACTTGCTGGATGCCCGTCCGCCCTTCGCCACGGCAGCGTCAGCGCCACGGCAGTGACCCCCCACGACTCTCAACCTTCGCCCCTGGAGATGACAACAACAATCTACGTGGTAACGACCATGAGAGTGACAGCGAGAGCGCGGGAAGCGCAGGGAGCTCCGAACCCGGACTGGTCGTCGGTGGAGAAGGTCAGAGATTACCTCTAGCCAACGGGGATCCACTTGGCACCCTGGGTAGTGGAGACCGCAACAGGAACATGGGTGATCACAACCGTAACCTTCTAAACCGCAAGATGACTTCGGCTTCCTACGACACATTTAGCAGCGCTGGCTTCGGGAGGCGCCAACAAGAGGAGGGAGGGGGAGAAGGCCAGAACCCACCCGAGGTCATACCACTGACGCGGACAGGAGGGGACTACAAGACCACATCCTGCCTGACCTTGTCACGCCGTGAGGTCTACCTGTGACAGCCTTGCAGTCTTCGCCGCTACTCCCTTTTCTGACAAAGAAGGAGGGTTAAAACTTCACTGGCAAATCATCAATGTGAAAGGACTTGGAACCTGGGAAGATGTGAAAATGTCAGAAAAGATGTTTTCCAAAAATACTTTTGGATTTTGACTAATATTTATAGGCACTTAAAATGTAGAAAAATCATGGCTCAACTCCTAGGAGAGCTCTGAACAAGAACACTTTCTAAAGCATTTTTTTAAATACCAGTGAAAGTTACCTACAGGCAAAGATCCTCTTATGACAGTGTGGAGGAGGACAAACTTCTCTTCTTTTTACCTGAATCTGATGCATGCCTGACCCTATCCCACAGAGGGAACTGTATGAAGAAGAAAGAGGCTGAGACAGTGTAAATTCTGATGCTATAAATTCCTGGGTGCGTATAAAAACTGAGGCTACAGCAGACCATATTTGGACTCAACTGGCGAGCCATCTGCTGAAAAACCACTGAGGTTTCATCCAAGTCAAAACAGATTAAAAATGAAGTGACGGGTCTTTGATTGAGCTCTTTGAATCTAATTCAGACCAATCAATTTTTCTAATGTCTAATCAACTGTATCATAACACAAGAGGGGATATTAACCAATCAAACAGCTAATCCCTTGAGAATTTTCTGTCGTAAATAGAGCATAAAGTACCAACAAGTGGGATCACTGTAAAGTTACACACTAGAAAAAAAAAGTCCTGATCTCAAAAATCAGTTGTTAAAAACATAAATGATCCAGAACAAACAGCAACAATGTGAAAATAGACTTTTCTAACAATCAAATGTAATTTTTCAGAATACAATGTCCTCATAGTGTGTCCGTATTGCCACAGTATTCGGGCGTGTGTGAGAATATATGTTCATCATTTGACCTTTACACCCAGTCTGTATGTATATAGTGTATGTCAGTATTTGATAAAAACAGCAGTATTATCGCTCTGCAAACCGTCCTTCGTTTCAGGCTCGACTGAGGTGCAGTTCATTACACATCTATGGTACCCCAACGGTGTTCATGTATGATAAGTGCTGTCTCACACACATGTGGACACACATGCACACATACGCATGCAAGCGCTTACACACAGAGCTTAGCATGTAAACACAAACTCATACAGTGCATTTACAGAATGTGGACATGCATAGAGCCACCGTTTATGACACAATCCAGTGGCGGTGTAACATACAGTATGTAATAACATGCATTAACTTTCATACAGAAAAAAATTGAGAACACACCAACAACCACAACTTGCACACACAATACACACATGGCATATTTAAACATGAGACATATAAAGATGTACACAATGCGTAGTTCATATGCACTATGTATGTATGTGCTTTTAATCATAATTTTTTAACATTGTCATTGAACTAGCTGTAGCATTTTTGCCTGCTTCCCTCCATTCAGTATTTAAATATGAAATGTATTTAGTAATTATTCATCTCTGACTGATGTGTGAGACTACATTAAAGGGAATTTCAGTCACATCTACTGTAAGTAATGATAGACAAATGTGAAAACAGGAGCTATTCTGCTGTACGTAGGACTCATAGAAAAACCAAACTTCTGTAACTTCTGTAAGAAAAAAAAAAAAGAAAAGAAAAAAAACTGCATGAAAGAAAGATTATGCTTACTTTTTTTCCTCTCTTTTTTAAACCACATGCTTTTTTGAATACCGCGACTATTTGGATACATCTGTACTAAATGTGTGTGCTCACAGGGAAATGGAGATAATGATGGCAGCAAGGGAGTTAGCGTCAGCGGATGAGCACGTTTCCTTTTTATCGTGGAGCGAGTTTGGAGTCACCTTGGGCCTTTTTCTCACTTTGGGCACAAAGGATGCCAGAGGCTATATCAAGAAAAGAACACAGTGAAGTGGGAGCGTAAGAGTTGTGCCGCGACCCGTTTCGCCACGCTGTGCTGACCTGAACACGCCCATACTGCTGTGCTGAACTGCACAGATAACAGACTCCTTCACATTTTGTCCTTCCCGTCAGCTACTGCACGACTTCCGACACACTCTACTGCATCGGGCTAAAGAGTGGGTGTGGATTGAGGCCAACACATCTTAATTCCCATCATCAGTGTGTGGCTCAGTGGTGTGATAGGGATAATAGGGTTAGGTCGTCCCTGTGGTCTTAATGAGTTTCTTTTCTCCTCTCTTCTCCTCCCTTGATCTGTACTGATCTCATTAATGTCTGGATAGAGGAATGTAACACTGCTGGAAAATTGCCAGTGTGTCTCTTAGTTTTTTTTTTTTTCTGGTTGTTTTGGATCATAAGCGCGAACTGAGACATCTTTTTTAAGAAAGTAGGAAACAAAAGTAAAGCCCATCTCAAATGTGCAGTAAGATTCAGCTTACTCACACAGAGTTGCTGCTTGACTGTCCCCTCACTGAAAGGCAACTGGACTGGAATTAATGCAGGAATCACCTTTTGCAAGGATAAGAAAGGCACTGTGTGTGTGGATACATTTTCTATACCTGTATATACCTTTAACTTTACAACTCTGTAAACAACACTCTTCAGCTTCGAGTCCACTGTTGTATTTACTCCCAAAGCCTTCATCTCCCCCAAATACCCCAATATGGCTGCTTACTGAGCTCTGTTTTTGATGGACTGTGCTGAGGATGTAACATAATTCAAACCCTAACATTTGGGATTTCTTGCTTCTTGGAGACTTCATGGGGATTGAAAACAATCATAATATCCTGCATGGTACATGTACTGAGAGACAAAAGGACACATGCTCATTCTCTGGGAGAACGAGTTGAGATAAATGGGTTTCAGACCCTTAAAGGTCATGAAGAACCCGTGGAGAAACCCGTTTGCGAGTTTTGGAAAGAGACTCTTGAGACAGCTCTGCCTTTTAAAAGTGGCAAATATTTCTTCAAACTGCTGTTTTATGGCAGTTCCATGATGGCACCTTTCAAACACTTAAAGTGTGGATTTAAGGAAACTTTATGTAAATGAATCTGTGTGGGTGTGTCCTTTTTTATACTGCACGTTTAAACATGAAGATGTTTCAGTCTACTGGAAAACACAGGGGGGGGGGACAGAGAAAGGCATCATGTCTGAGATCCACCGCCTACTAATCAAGCCACTTTTGAGAAGAGACACTTCAGTGGACGTCATGTACCTGTCATCCCCCTTGTGCTGTTACCCTAGCCATGTACAAATAAACTACACTGTAGAACAGACAACTGGAAACCATAACAAACGATGGCATGCTTAAGGTTCAAATCTGCACTTGATTAAAAAAAAATGGAAAAAAAAAATGTTACTTTTGTTTTCCTCTTCTTTGTTTTCTTTACCTAAAGGGATTGGCGCCAGGTTTTTTTTTGTTTTGTTTTGTTTGTTTGTTTTTTGCCAATCCCACCCTGTAATTACACAACTAATTGCATTTGCTATGATGAGGAAGAAAAGCTTCTTGACGAATGGTTTGGTATGATGATTAATCATGTAAAAGTTTGACTTTGACATTAAAAACTTCAGACATACCCGTTTGGCTGTCAGCACTTTCACTCTGATCAGTTCACACAGTGAGAGCAACAGCAGGCGTGACGCCTGTAATGACGCCAAACAAAATAACTTGTAATATTTGTATCAAGAATTTAGGCAAATGTATGAATTTATTCATTTATTCATACTTACAGCAGCAGATATGGTGGTGATGTTTACCTGACTACATCAGTACTGGTCATTAATAAAGGCACTGAATACAGGTAATGGAAGCCTCACTCCAAAGTGGCACAAATCTGGTGACAAGGTCAGCTTGGTCCATATTCTCAGTTTCATAACAGCAAAGCAAACTGCAGTTAAACTCTTCAGAATAATTTCCTCAGCAGACTCAAGTGTGGAGGTCATTCCATCATTTACATTTTTCAAAGTCAAGAATGCCCAGTGAAGTTTAACTTTTGTCTGTCTTCCAGTCTAATCATGCAGTTATATCAGAAAGATGATACTTTCATTTTCTCGTACATTGTCAGTTTTGTAGCTGGCTGATAGCCGAAAATATTTCCAGATTATCACTAAAAGGTGGTCGAATCTATCGACTTTGTCTTTGAAAGGTAAATATTCTGCACTGGACCCTGTTACAAGAAAAGTTTAAAATGTAGAAGCAATTTGGATTTAGACTTATCTGAAAATGCTTCACAGGTGTTAACGGTTACAAAGATTAGCCTGAAGGACTTTTAAAATGTCAGGGAAAAAAAGGAAAGAAAAGAAAAGAAAGAGAAATCTGTGTTTGGTTTGAGTATGCAACGCTGACACCATATGGTCGTGTGTAGTATTACTTCAGTTTCCTGGGATGGCTTTTCCTCTGTTTCATAGTCACTTCAAACATACAGAAGTGAAGGGCAACACACTTTTTAAAAGCAATAAAAGGCAGAAGTTTTAATGTCATTTTCAGTCAAATCCTGTCATTGAGCCAACATATCAGCTATAGATAATCCAAACGTCTATTCTCTTCAATTTATCCAATTCAGGGTCACAGGCAGGAGCGTATCCCAGCTACCATAGGGTGAGAGGGAGGGTACACCATAGATAAGTTGCCAGTCTGTCGCAGGGCTAACACAGAGAGACAGTCAGCCATTCACACCTATGAGCAATTTAGAATCGCCTAATAATCCAACCCCACTAAGTGCATGTCTTTGGATTGAGCACCCATGCAGACACGTGGAGAGCATGCGAACTGCACACAGAAAGACCTCAGCCAGATCTCAGATTCAAACCCAGGACCTTCTTGCTACGAGGCACCAAAACTAACCACTGTGGCACCATGCTGGAGTAATCATTTAATACACTAAAATACAAAAATGTGATGTTTCTGAATCTTGGAAATGATCCTTTATGAGAAGGCTCTTCAAATTTATATATTATACAATATAGCTTTTGTATCATAGATGCAATATTAAAGATTTAAAAATTATTTTGTGTTCAGGAAAATAGTAACTCTATGAAAACAAGCACATTTTAATATCTGAGTGCTTGTTTTCAGGGGCATCGCAACAACTAAGTCAAATCCTGCACTCTACTCTGTTTTCCATTTTCACAGGCCAGGATTTTTACTCCTGAACTTTGAGCTGGTTACAGGCCCATTATTTAATGCAATTCCACTGCTACACCGCAGTTTGATTTTTCTAAAAAATTCTAACTTATTATTCATATCACAAGTTGAATTACTTATGCTGTTTGAGAGAAGGGCTGAAAAAAATCTGTTAAAATGTGTTTTTTTTTCTATGCCGATGGCTTATAATAATCTCCCATTTGATTTAGGGCTCAGTGAAAAAATGTCAATTGATCAACTCTAAAGCCATATAATTGTGTGTCCTTATTGTCATCAATTAGAATAAGCGCTCATATTATTACTGCATATTATTAAGGCTGTTTTCATCTCGAAAAATAACGTTGAACTACTGACCACAGTTTTACGTTTTTCAGAAAATAGCCACCTAGACATTAGCATCCCAAGAGGACAAATTCTTCTGCAGCTGGCGATAAAAAAATAAAAGCACACATTCATTAAACCATTTAAACCATTCTTTGAAACATCAGAACCATCAGGGGTCACATCGAGCAACTTTCACTTATATGTTATCTCAAATAAGCACTCACCATGAAAGGCTTTGCACATGATAATTGGATAAGGAATTTTCTGCAATGCAGAAAAGGAGAAAGTTAATTTAGTGAAACTCTTAATTAAATTCAAGGGATACATTTTTATTGATTGTTATAACGACAGAATAAAATGTTGCAGAGGCACCCTGCGAAATAAATCCCAGCATGTTAACCTCCTTGCACACTGCCCAGTATATCAAATGGTCTTTGGAGCTGTCAGGTGTTTTCAGGGGCTTCAGAAGATCCATCTCTTCTGAGTGAAAGAAAGCTAGAGAGAATTGCCTTTGAATTGCCTTTACATGCACAGAGAACCTTGGGCTTATGGCTTCAAAGTGGAAAAAACATTCACATAACATGTTGAAATTTGCCTGTCTTATTTATTTGTGCTAACCGATGAGATCCTATCAGAAGGTGTTAAGTACAGTAGAGTTCTGCAACTCTTCAACACCAAACATTCAGCATAAGGACAGAAGATAATGCATTAAGGGTGTGATAAATTCTGTCAGTGCAATGTTCCTGCGTTAAGGGGAACCTTGCAGCAGAGCTGTAAACATTATTTCTCACCAATATGCCAGACAGATGATGTGAGATTTGATCCTCCCCATCTTCCTCAATAGGCTGCCATTTATGTCTTTTCATCTTTTCATGGTCACACCAGCCTCGACTCATCAAAGCTGTGCCATCAGCATTCTTGGTGAAAGCAGGAAATAACACATATACAGCACAATTTCATATGAAAGCATGTCTTTTAGCTGGGTGAGATCTGCCTAGAACTGCACAATAAAAGTAACTTTCAGATGAAAAGTGGGTTATCTGAATATTTCTGTAAAATATATAATTTCTTTGGAAGAGGTCTCCTTTGCTTAACTTTGTGCTTGCTGTAATGTATGAAGATACTATTTAAAGCTAGTTTGTTTCTGACGGCATTAATGTCAATATACTGAATAAGTGAGGCTAGTCGTTACTGTAAAATGCATTAAAGGCTTCTATATGTTGGAGGTGTTTCCATTTTCATGAAAGGCTGGAAGACACAAACCATCTTAAACAAAAAATAAAAATATATGCAGGAAATGAAATGATCACACTGCAGAGCCACGCCATACCAAATGCGTGACGTCGTGACGGTCACTATACCAGGACTTGTTATGATGAATATGTTTCAGCAGGGAAGAAAATACGCAATGCAGCATTTGTGGGAAAGCAGAACAGGTGGAAGAGTTCTTCAGAAGAATAAAACAGAAGCAGCTAAATCAGCACGAAAACTCTTGGTATATGTTGTTGAGGTTTTGCAGTTTCATTCTGATTGAATACATTTATATTCAGTCTATTCTTTGGAAAGGACTTTTAAATTAAGCATTAATTTACACTCACGTTTAAAGTGAACTTCGGATTTCTTCACTGCATACTGATGAACTCTAACAGAACCTGACCGCAGCGCCTGCTCGGCTTTTGTGTAACGATCACGGGATTTTGAGACAGCT
The DNA here is from genome assembly GCF_007364275.1 of Archocentrus centrarchus. Taxonomy (NCBI): domain Eukaryota; kingdom Metazoa; phylum Chordata; class Actinopteri; order Cichliformes; family Cichlidae; genus Archocentrus; species Archocentrus centrarchus. The sequence continues at coordinate 21,588,171 of NC_044346.1, read as the reverse complement.
CACTTTGACACTTACAAAGTAACTTTATTTCCATGTTTGCAGGACTGCACTGCTTAGATTGGTGCAATGATGTCAAGACAAAACTACGTTTCAGGGTTTTTAATTTACCCCATGGGTCTCCACGAGTGTGTTTACCTTGTTTGTGCCATTTCCTCACAGATAAGTCTGAGCTCATAATCCTCAGGAAGTAATAAAACCCCTCTGTGTGTGTGTGTGTGTGTGTGTGTGTGTGTGTGTGTGTGTGTGTGTGTGTGTGTGCGTGCATGCGTGCGTGCGTGCGTGTGTGTGTGTGTGTGGCTGATGACCTGCAAGTGGTGACATGTGAGTTGCTGTTTCAAGTGATTGCAGAGATGTGATTGCATCTGCTGATTGACCAGTTCTCCTGGTTTCCAAATGTGTCTTCACTCTCTTGCTATTTTCTGCTCTAACTTCACAAAATAAGTTGGTTTTTTTTTACTTGGGTAGCTAATTGAAAGTTGCGGCAGTATATCCCTATTGTGAGCTGGTAATGCGCAGCTCATCACTGAAATTTACTACATATGGTAATGTGTGTATGTTAATAAATAACACATCCACTCTGGTCTCTTGCCCTGTGACAGCAGGGATAAGCTCCAGCCCCATTCCATGAGACCCCAAGTGGGATAAAGAGTACCAAAGTGGAAGGGTGGATGGCTACACCTTACACGTTATATACCTTGCTTCTATTTCCAATCATTTACCTTGATGCTTTCTTTAGGGGATGAAAAAGAATACTGTAATAACTGCTGTCCTAAAGCTTTAGGTCAGGCATACAGCAAATGCAGGTATACCTGTTGCTGAAGCAAAGAGAAAAGCTCATTTTGTAGCTCAGGTTTAAATGAATTATGCACCCATTTAAGATTGTGTACATGTTCATTTTTCTCCAGAGGTCAACATGGACACCAACCGGACGAAAGGAAGTTAAAAAAAAAATGCAGAATGTTTGACTTTCTCAGGTAGATGTGATTTACTTCACTGAAGGAATTCATGGGATTATTGATTTGATTGAGGGCAACTATACAAATATTGCTGAATGCATTAGATGATGATGATGCATTTTACATGGTGATGTGATGTTGTGAAATCCAAAAATATCTGTTTTAGAACTATAAATGATGTACCACTCATTATCCCGATGTTTCTTTTATTTTTTCTTTAACTGGATGTCACTCATAATATTGTTAAATTCTAAAGAGAACTAGCATATTTTTTTGTTTATTACAAGGATGCTGGATACAGCTCAAATATGCACTGTAGGGGCCTGTGGGACCATAGCGGTAGGACGAAAGCACAGCTGGCTCAGTAATTTGCCTGGATGCAGTCAGTCCTCTGTTATGCCCACGAAACGGTCCATACTCTTTTAAGGGACGGCGAGTCAGTGCATTGTTATGGCACGTGTTCAGACTTTTGTAAACCCTATGTTCACATAGCCAGTGTTTTACATTTCTGTGATTTCAACACCCGCAGCAGAAAATAGGAAGACATGCATAATTTCAGCCTCAGAAGCTCAATATTACATCCCTTTGGTTTACTCCCAGAGCAGATGGCAGCGGCAGCATGCAGGTCTCGGTTGGTCTCTGTGAAGGTGATGTTGTCTGGATTCAGTTCATCTGTACCAGCAGCCAGAAAATGTTCTTTTCAAATATATATAGTCTACTTTATTTTCTTCAAAAACTTGAAGAAAATAAAGTTTTAGTGGAAAGATCAAATAAATGTCAAACTATGTGCTTTTACTAGTCCGCTTTATTGCTTTCACAAAATAACCCTTTGTTTTATGACATAAACTAAAATCCTTTCACATTTCAGATCGCATATGCTGAGCATCTTTTGACCTTTAGGTTTTTTATGATCATACAAAGGGTAAGTTGCTCCACTGTTTCTAATGCAAGCCCCGGCACTGCTGCCCCTGCAGCATTTAAAAACTGTGCATTAATTTTTATAATCATTATTTTCAAACCTGCTCTCACTAAAAGTACAGTATGGTGTTTAGGATTTTAGGAAGCAACAGCAAATAAACTGAGATGCTGTAATATATGCAGTTGTGAGTTAAAAAAAAACAAAAAACAACACCAGTTTACAACAAACTCACCCAACATCGTTTTCCTTTGAGGAAACACTTGAGAAAAAGTGATACTGATCTCCAGATGAAATGTGAAAATTAAGTGAGTTGAAGTAACTGTTATTGTTGAGGACTGCAATAAAGGGAAAATGAGCCCCCAGAGAACACAGATGGGTGCAGATATAGTACAGATGTACCATAATTAATCATATACCATATCTGGATGTACATGGCTTTTTGCCACACTAGAAGATATATTCTTAGTATTTAATGTTTACATTAAAATGCCATGTGACATCGGGAAAAGTTCACTGACCAATCCTATGAGGAATAGTGAGTCATTTTGTGGAACTAACATCAGTGCATGTTGGTCCATACTAATGGGTGCAGGGACAAAGCTACATAATGGCTGATTCACTATGTAGTTCACTACACACATGTACTGGATGAAGCGATGTTTAAAACAGACTCACGGTGCCAATTCATGTAGAGTTGCTCTGAGTGATCACCTTCACCCTAACATATCTATCATGATGATTAGTCCTTTTTTCCAGGATGACAGCGCTCCAATCCATAGGGCCCCAAGGGGAAAAGGAAATGTTGTCAGTAATTTGCTATCTCCTTCGCAATCACCACATCTCTGCTCAAACCACTGTTGGAGATTTTGGACCAGCTTGTTAGACCGCACTCTCCATCAAAACACTAAACAAGGAAATATCTTTTGGTATTGGTGGGATGGGTGCCCATGGGTGCCCCATCTCTCCAATGGAGTTTCAGATATTTTATTGCCAGGGGCCCTCACACAGACTGGCAACCTGTCTGGGTTGGGCTATACTTGTCTCCTGATGAAAGCTGTCTCCACGATCCTGAATTGGATAAGCTGTTAAGAAAATGGATGGATGGATGGATGGATGTTATTGCCAGAGCACACTCAGGCTGTTCTGGCATCACATGGTCACCAACACCAAACTAAGGCTTTTCTTTTGAATTGCTGTCCATCTATAGCTTCTCTTCATGAGCATTTGTCACTGTTAAGAGCCTGCCTGCTATGCTATAAAAGTTCTGAAGCAGTACACGCTGCCATCCAGACAAAGTCCTTTCCAGGGAAGGCCTTGCTTATTATGATTTGGCAAAACAACGCCAAACCACATTCTGAAAGGATAACAACGGCCTGCCTGAAGTCCAGACGTGTCACCCCTTGAAAACATTTGGCACATTATGAAATGAAAAACATAACAAAGGAGACCTCCAATCTTTTTAGCAGCTGAAATCCTAAACAAGCATGGGAAAAGATTTCAAGAAAGCTTGTCTAAGAGAGTTCAGGCTGTGTTGAAGAATAAAGGTGATTGTAGCAAATATTGATTTCTAGGCTTGTTAGAATTGTAGAAACTCTGTTTTTGCTGTATTTCCATGTATGTTTGCACATGTTTCAATAAATCCTTGTCTCATTTTCCTGTCAAAAAATATAAAAATTAGGGATAACTCAAGACTTTTGCACAGTACTGTATATTTGTTTTGCAACAAAAAAAAAATCGGCTTTAACATCCATAGTCTGCACATTTGATATGTTATCTTTGTTCTATTTTTAATTAAATGTAAAATTATTTAGAGATCATTCGGTTTTTATTTTACACAGTACTCCATTTTATTAAATACAAGGTTGTATAAATTACAGTCTACATGAATGAATACAGAAAGCATGTCCTTAAACATCCAGCCTATGCCAGCTGTCATAGGGTGAGAGGCAGGGGACACCCTGCACAGGTCACTAATCTACCACAGGGCTGTCTTTAAACATGATTTTTTTTTTTCATATTGTTACTTTCCGCACTTTATTAGAACTGTTAATGAAAAGGCAGAATTGCAGTTTAACTGACTGTGTTGTGTTAGCAAGCAGCTGCAATTTAGGGTGAGCATATGTGACTGTTTTGCACTTAAAGTAAACTGTTAATTCATTATTATTATTATTATTCATTATGTACTTTAGTTACCTCAAAGTTATTAATGATAAATTATCATTATGAAACATCAGACAGATGAACCATAATCAATTTATAGCACACTGACTTTAACTTAAAAGAAGCAGATATATTAGCAAACCTTATTTCTACTTAAAGCATTATTAGTTACATAATTAATGTCATCTAAAGAAAAAATAGATTATCATTGGTATGTTTTTAAACTTACATATATTTTAAAATGAAAATCTTTACATTTCTTTAATTCAACTTGCAGCTTTATTATAAAACTTTATCCCAAATGCAATTCACATTATTATTTAACAGCTTATTTACTATCTTTTGATTCTGATATCATTTAGTTTTCAGTCATTTCAAGTAAACATTGATTGTGTTGTATTTATACAACACAAATGTATGTATGTATTTGGACTATTGTAATTCGTTATTATCAGGCTGTCCTAAAAGCTCCCTGAAAAGCCTTCAGCTGATCCAAAATGCTGCAGCTAGAGTACTGACAGGGACTAGAAAGAGAGAGCAGATTTCTCCCATATTGGCTTCTCTTCATTGGCTCCCTGTTAAATCTAGAATAGAATTTAAAATCCTTCTCCTCACATACAAGGTCTTGTATAATCTGGCCCCATCTTATCTTAAAGACCTTATAGTACAATATCACCCCAATAGAGCACTTCGCTCTCAGACTGCTGGCTTACTTGTGATTCCTAGGATACTTAAGAGTAGAATGGGAGGCAGAGCCTTCAGCTTTCAGGCGCCTCTTCTGTGGAACCAGCTCCCAGCTTGCATTTGGAAGACAGACACCCTCTCTATTTTTAAGATTAGGCTTAAAACTTTCCTTTATGATAAAGCTTATAGTTAGGGCTGGATCAGGTGACCCTGAACCATCCCTTAGTTATGCTGCTATAGGCCTAGTCTGCTGGGGGGTTCACATAATGCACTGAGTATTTCTTTTCATTCACCTCTTTTTACCCTGTTTATACCCCTCTCTGCATTTAATCATTAGTTATTATTAATCTCTGTCTCTCTTCCACAGCATGTTTCTTGTCCTGTCTCTCTCCCCTCACCCCAACAGGTCACGGCAGATGACTGCCCCTCCCTGAGCCTGGTTCTGCCGGAGGTTTCTTCCTGTTAAAAGGGAGTTTTTCCTTCCCACTGTCGCCCAGTACTTGCTCATAGGGGGTCATTTTGACTGTTGGGTTTTCCCTGTATTATTATACGGTCTTTACCTACAATACAAAGTACCTTGAGATGACTGTTTGCTGTGATTTGGTGCTATACAAATAAAATTGAATTGAATTGACTTTCAGTCACTACACTGAGCTCCTGACCATAAGGGAGGGTGTGGTCAGATCAGCCAGTTTCACTCAGCTCTCTTTTCACCACAACAGACTAGTGTAGCATCCACATCACTGCCAAGACCGCACCAATCTGTCTGTCAATCTCCTGCTCCACTGTCCCTTCACTTGTAAACAAAATCCAAAATATTTAACTCCTCCACTTGGGATAGCAACTTGTTCGGAGCCCAGAGAGGCCACTTCACTCTTTTCTGGCTGAGAACCATGGCCTCAGATTTGGAGGTGCTAATTCTCCTTTCAGCTGCTTTATACTGAGCTGCAAAGCACCCCAGTGCCTGCTGAAGGTCATAACTTGATGAAGTCAAGAGAAGCACTTCTGCAAAAAACAGCAATGAGATTCCAAGACCATCAAACTCAACACCCTCAATCCTCCATCCTTCACCCTTTGGCTGCATCGAGAAATGTTGTCAATAAACAGAATCAGTGATAAATGGCAGCCCTGGTGGACACCAGCACCCACCAGAACATGTGTGACTTACTGCTGGCAATGTGAACCAACTCTCATTGTGGCTGTACAGAGACAGGAAACATCAACAACAAAAAAAAAAAAAACAACTAAAGCTAAACGCACACTGCAGGTAGCTACAGGACACTATTTACCTCATGCTTTGCTCAGGGCATGCTGGCATGTGACAGGAGGAGCAAACAGTTGCTACCTTCCTGTCTGTGTTTTGGCAGTAAAGGTAACACCTTTTTCAAGTAGATTTTCAAGCTGAGCATTGGACAGTCACATCAGCAGATGGAGGTTTTTTTCACTCCCAGGAGGGTCACTGCTGCTTGGATTAGAATGAGGCAGCATCAGTTCTCTTTTTCATGTGTGGCTAAACCAGGATATTTATCTGTCTCTGATAAATCTGCCGATGTCTCCAACATTCTGATGGCTTCCAGTCTGGGAAGTTCCCCATCAAGATGATGAATGCAGCGATGTCATCTTTTTCTTCTTTCAAATAACTGACAGAGTACACCTGCCTCCCTTGATACTGTGTGATACTTTAATTTGGGACCCATGGCAAACAATAACTGAATAAATCATGTGCCTGATGATGATGCCTCAGAAGTGCATAAAAATATTGCTAAAATACCTCACTGGTACTGATCTACTCCATCATTAAGTGAAAGAACATCTTTTAGTAATACAGTTACTCAGACTTCTCTGAAGCAGCACAGCTTTTCAGCACAGCCCAACATTCTGCCATCATAGACATGAAAGGCTTTTTCGTCAGACATGGAACCCTACTGTGTGCCTGCTGTCACCATTGACTGTAAGCTGGATAGACCGTAATGCTACAAGAGCTGTGTACTGACAAATAAACCCACCCAGAACGCCCTCTGCTGATCTTTCCCATATTACACACAGATACAGATTAGCTTCTGGTGCTTTCATTGGCAGAGGAAATGCAATATTAAAACACAACTGAAGAAACTTGTGATATGAATTGAGTCATCTTGTATTGAATATGCTTATGGGCCATTGGCACAAGAAGTACAGACAAAAGAAAAAATAATTTCATAGAGAAAAACATTTGCCTTTGAAGTAACAAATTGTTGTTCTCATTCCTGTGTTCCTTTCATTTCAAGGTCAGTTTTAGCAGCTGTTTCCACTGAAATGTATAAATTATAATATTAAATCATATCATTTTATTTATAAAATGATATAATTTAATATTATAAATTATAATATTAAATTATATAATTTTATTTATACATCAGTTATAGTTTTTTAATACTTATAAAGTTATTTTTTTGTTTCTAGGCTTGTATCCAAATCTTTTTAACACCCAAGATGCCCAAATTTTTATGACTATCTACATGCAGTTTATGTTGGCAGTGATTTTCCTGTGTCACACTGACACCCAAGATCATCAGATTGCTTTTATCATAATGCACATATGTATAATATACAGTATTTAAAAGAGGAAATGAATTTCAATATTCTCTTATCCTAAACAATTTACAATACACTAAAAATACTTTGATAAAGTCAAATTGATTATAGCTCATATGATTGCAACTTACCAAAACCGGCTGTGCTAAAGTTTCCTTTTATGGTGCAGCCATAATACCATAAATGACACCTGTGATTTAAACCCGACAAAATGTATTCACCAATCCTAAACTGCCAAAAAGAACTCAGCAAAGGCAAAGACGGGGCATGAAAAAATGATGTGAATTTCATTTATGGCCAGTAATAACTCACAAGTGTGTTTGTTTTACAATCATTTTTGACAACAGTCGAGTCTTTATTAAGCGTTCCATTGGAGACACCAGACAAAAGTAACAAAACCAGTGTGGCACAGAAATACTAAATGTACCATAATGAGGAAAATGCCCAAATGAATCAACTGGAATAAGAAGAGATTTAAAAAAAAAAAAAAACATTTTCAGGGAAGTTTTAAAGACCTGTGATGGAAGCTGAAGTCATTTTACAGCAATGAGTTCAGCATGTCATTACAACAAAGTTTTTATCCTGGTGAGAGTGACTGGCAGAAAACTATGCACGCACTTTTTGTGAAAATCTACATTATGTAAGTGCATCAATTAGAACTTCATTTAGTTCACTTGCTTCTGTATTTGCTACTGCTTATCTACTTTCACACAGAGTGTACGAGAATACTGACACATTTGCATATAGTATCTGGTGGTGGAGAAAATTTTGCATTCCTTTCACAACTTACAGTAATGTTAAATTGCATGAATACGTTTTTAACTAGGTAACAACTGTCTCTACCCACAGTGGATGTCATTAGGGTCTTTCAAAGCGTACATATACCAATATAAGAATACATTTCTGCTGTTGAATACAAATGTGCTCTGGGTATATTTTTAAGTGTTCCTCCATTGCAACAATAAACCACAAGTAGTGTAACATCTAAAGACGTGTCCATGCAGTATAACTGATCCGCTTGAGCCACAATGAAACAAAGATTGCCACGATATTAAAACCAAGTGCAGGAAAAAATATCGGCTAATTCTTGAGCTGTCCACCATGTGGGTGGAAAGGAGCACCATATCAGACCCACACAGTAAGATGTGGGAGGTGAGGAAGAACAAGAAGGAAGTCATGCTCACAGGTAAGGAAATAACATACGACATAACACTGGGGTCACTGCTTGGTGTGTGTGTGTGTGTGTGTGTGTGTGTGTGTGTGTGTGTGTGTGTGTGTGTGTGTGTGTGTGTGTGTGTGTGTGCCCTGAACATGAATTTTTTTGATTGTTTTATATTACTTAGCTGATTGTAACTCACACTCTTTTTTTGTATTAGAAATAGAAATGTGCTTTTTCTAAGGGACCATGACAAACTTATATAACCGTAACGGTCTACAAAGAGCATGTCACATTGTACCAAAACAAAAATGCAGAGATATTCATTCATGCCAGCGTGCTCACACTCAGTCATACACATATACTCGTACACACTCAAGAGGTGAAGCCCCACACCAGCCGTGCTTCACACGCAGGCATGTGTTCAGCCAAGGCTGGTGATGTTGGAGCGACCACCGGGGGGTGCTACAATGCGGTGGCCAGACCGACGGGGGACATTGTCATCAATCTGCGCACCTGAGAAATGAGGACAAAATTCATATATTCGATGTATCTAGTTGTAGCAGAAATCCTTAATGTAACTGGATATTTACAGTACATTCTCTTTCAAAATATATTATTTTTCATACCCGAAAGGCTGAAGTTGGACTGGTGAAGATTACGTATTGGCGGTGGTTGGTGAGAGGTGGGAGAAGTTTTGGCTGACGGAGCAGGAGTAATGTATTTGGGAGTAAGAGCAACATCATACACAGGGCCATCATATATCCCTCGAGTAACACTCTGTTTACGCATTACCTGAACAGAAAATAGACAGAAACACAAACAAATTATTATTCATTCTTTAGAAGCAAACAGCCTGTAACACATTAGTCACTATATTACAGGACTGATGGATGGATGGATGGATAGATGGATAGATAGATAGATAGATAGATAGATAGATAGATAGATAGATAGATAGATAGATAGATGGATGGATGGATGGATGGATGGATGGATGGATGGATGGATGGATGGATGGATGGATGGATGGATGGATGGATGGATGGATGGATGGATAGATAGATAGATAGATAGATAGATAGATAGATAGATAGATAGATAGATAGATAGATAGATAGATAGATAGATAGATAGAGATACTATACCTGATTCCTGAACTTTACACGCTGGTAAGCAGAGTCTGGGAAGGGTTTGCGTGGAATAAATCGACCGGTGCCCTGCTGAGCATGCAGCTTTCCTTCTTCATAAACCACCCGACCTTGACTCAGCACCAGCATTGGCCCTCCACGGCATTCCAGACCCTCAAAGATGTTGTATTCTGCAGCCTGCATAGAGAGAAAAAACAAGACAAAGAAGGACAGAAAAGGGGACTTTAACAGAAGGGAAAAAAGAAAGTTGTTTCATTTTCCCCAAATACTGCTCCCCATTCAAAGCAGCAGTATCTACAGTGATTAGCCTCTCTGTGCAGTCAGAGCTAGCTTTTTTTGTAGGAGCATTTAATAGATGCAGTAAAATGCAGCATTTGAGAAAATGGGGGATAAATATGGGGGGGGGGGCATATGGAGGGGTGACAGTATGAATTCAGGGGGATGGGTAGAGAGATGACAAAATGGGTGAGGGGTGAAGGAGGATTATAACTTAAATCTAGCTCCAGTCTGGATTAGGGCCTTTGGGAGTGGCAGAACAGACCGAAGTACATTAACTACTATGTATTGTGTTACATTGCTCAAGGCAATTTTTTTTTTTTTTGCCATGTTTCTATAGCATATTTTGTTTTGCAGATAGATTTTGTCTTATTTGTGGAGGTGAAGGTTGTCTGTGTGACATCTGCAGCCATTCACACATGAAGAGGGTGAAAAGGCTTCATCTGTGATGCTTAAAGGATTAAAACAACAATGTCCTGATAATCCACAGTCCACAGTGTGAACGCTGGAGCTGGTTATTGTTTGGTGTCATTTTCAATAGATTCAGTGTCACTTTCACAATATGGAATTTTACTGGCCATCATTGATTTTAAGTGGGAGTAGAAATGCACATTTGACTGCACATGTGCTCAGACCCGTGTTAATTTAAAGCCTGAGCAAAATAAGAATGTCTCATGTGACTTTACCAAATATTATTCCAACTTAATCTAGGTAATAACATTTAAAACAGGGAGGTTATATATAATGTACTATTTATACTATTCAAGCACACATCTATAGTATATACTGAGCAAAATAAGGCTAGACTTGACTGCATATTATTATTCAAGCTTCTGTTCTTCCCCTGTGATCTTCCACTTGGTTCTTATCCTATTTTACACTCTGCAGTCTCCCATGAAACCTTCTGATCTCTCTTGCCCCCACCCCCCACTCCCCTATTTTATTAGTTCTACTCCCTCTGATTTACCCACCCTCTCTTTTCTCTCATCATCTTTCTTTTCTTTTTGTCCTCACCGACTGCTGAAGTTTGGCAGTGATGGTTTTGACGCTGTCAGGGTCCCAGATGACGATGTCAGCATCAGAGCCCACAGCTATCCGACCCTTACGTGGGTACAGATTGAAGATTTTAGCAGCGTTGGTAGATGTGACTGCCACAAACTGGTTTTCATCCATCTTCCCCATGGCCTTAGAGAAAAAGAAGTGGATGCTTAGGGTGCTACACAAAAACCTCACAGCTACACAAAAGATACACAGAGAACACGCCCTCATTGCTCACCACAGCCTTATCCCAGACAAAGCCCATTCGCTCTTCAACTCCGTTGATTCCTTCGGGGATCAAGGTGAAGTCATCTTTACCAATAGCTTTCTGGGAAGTGCTGTAAGCGCAGTGAGAACTGCCCACCACCTGGAGGTCCCCGCTGTGTCAAGGCAACAAAATGATTTGAAATCATCAGCAAACACTTAAGGCTGCATTAATTAACCTGTCTAATGTTAGAAGGCATCCTACCAAGTTTTTTAAATGTCTACTGAATACAGGGAGTTCAGTCTGCAGAAATGGCTGCAAATAAAAAAAAGACCGTTTTTACATTAAAGAATCCATACGGAAGACGCAGATTTTCTTTACCACTATCCACCAGGTGTCCTCCTTGAGCATGTAAATTAAAGTATGTCAAGTCATGCAGTGGCCTATTGCAGATAAACAGCCAGCTGAACTACTCAGAATGGTGCAACACAGTTGCAGCATCTCTCCTTTAATCAGTAACTAGACTAATGTTTAGTCTGGTCTGCATCATTAAAAAAAAAGCTGACAAGACTTAAACTCACTTTAACTTTGAATACATGGGGCTGAATCTGGCTGATAAAGAACTGCGCTTGTCACGGTTCAGACATAAAGCCTTTAATTTATTTGTTAATTACAGTGATTACCCTGTAATGGTGAGCTGTGGGATCATCACCTTAATGCCAAGAAAGTGCTTATTATGTAAATAATGGGCTTCGCCGAAATCTGAGAAAAAGTGCCGTTCTTGTGTTCATGTCTCTGACAACGAACCTAAAAATACACCCTGTCGCTTCAGGAGAGGCTCAGAGAGAACAGCAGTATCACACCACTAGCCTGACAGCATGGACCCACCATGAGAAGTAGGAGTTTCAGACGAAGGGTGGAGAAATAGAGGAGGAGGAGGAGGGAGACACTTGGTAGTCAAGGCAACAGATGATAGAGGACTCTAGTTTCAGTGCTATTTGTGGAATCGGGGGCATTCAAAAGTGTGCAGCTGGAAGTTCTGTGCATTGTCTGTGTGCGATGGGTGTGGGTACTGAACGTTTGAGGTAATACCTGAGGCGAGTTCAGCCTTGACACACACTCATGCATGGATACAAGTTAACCAACCATTATCATGTACTTGACTGAATGTGCAGTAAAGTGACTTCTAAATGATTATGTAGTCCTTAGTCTGTAATTAAGTCTCCCTTTTCTCCTGCTTCTCTTCACACCTTCACCTTCTCTCCATCTGTTTTTCTTTTTCACTGAGGCTGATCTAAAATTCTGCATAATACTAACAGTTGTTTGTGGCATGAATACCAAAGAGTACGTGAGGGTAAAAAAAAAGCATTAGATCCTTGCAGTGTCTCCTTTTGTGTCTTCCAGCTCATTTGCATCTCACATTGAGCGGAGGTCATACTGCAGCTAAATTAAGCTCTTTGTCTGCCTGTACATAAATTCTCAAAGTTTTTACCTGTTCTAGTGTTTATAAAATACTTTTGACACTGAACATTTTCTCACACGTCATAAAAACTTTTTGTTGTAAAGCACTGGAGTCTTCTGTTAAAAAAAAAAAAAAAAGTGTCTTGAAATTGCTACAGTTACTGTATTTTTTGCAATATCCATTCATTGTTCAAAAGAACTTGACTTGTACCAGGCCAGCAGAGTGTGAAGATGGTCTGGGGTTGTCGGGTCAGGACTTAAAGGTGGAGAGGTCACGCAGGCAGCAGCCTTAGCCCAGTTTTTGTTCCAATAGTGAGAACCATCAGTGGCCAGGCTAGCTGTAATCGGCTCTCCAAAAACTACCGAACCTGAACAGAAGGACAGCAGAGCAGTAAATTTCATCCATAATAAAGACAGAAATGAACATTATATGATTAAGGCTTACCTTTCCTCCGGGCCTGAGTGATAGTGTCAGCTGCACTCTTGCTCATCACCTTTGTGATGTAGACAGGACAGTTCACACGGTTGCCAAGAGTGATGGCACGGAACACCGCCTCAGCCTCCACCTGCACGGAAAGGGAATTAACCAGAGTCAAGAATCTATACAGTGACAGATGAATTGATTAAAAGTGAAGCTGTAGAAAAATCACCTCTTCCGGACGACTCAGAGGATGCCCTTCCGGGCCTGTAATTCCCATTCCGAGGATTTTTCTCTGTTCCTAAAACAAAACAAAAAAAAAATTTAAATATGCACTGTAATCTCTGAATGCTAGAGCCCAATGGGAATCTCCTGCATGCTTCAGTCACTGTCTAAAATGCTAGATAAAAACCAGATCCCCACCCTGCTCCTTTTTTTGTTTGTTTGTTCTCTATGGGGTTGATATGATTTTTCATCACCTATCCCCCTATTTATATTGCAGTTAGTTTAACAAATATGTCATTATCATTTGTCAGCACTATAATTATCATTCATTACCACAATTTATCTTCACATACATCAAGGGTTTTGCCATAATTGTCCCATTAATCTGGACCATCATCTCCATGACCACACCTAATACTTGTCATCACTTCTGATGGCATTATCAGCACCTTCACCCTTACCTACTTAATCACCATTACATCATCATCATCATCATTAGTATAATAACAGTCAATGGTGGCCTGAGATAAACCTGTCTTTCTCAACAGCTGCAGCTGCAGCAGTATTAATCCTTGCTTTCTCTTTCTGAGAGCTGCAGCATTATGTAACAAGAATATCTCTAAGCTGCAGTGCATGTTGGAGGGAACTAAAAAGGCAGTAGCGCTTACCTGAGCAATAAGATCTCCATTTTCAGCGTGAACTAACACCACAGCACCCAGCTGCTTCAGAAATGAGAATGCCTCGTAGAGCTGTGGCAGATAAAAAGGACAAAAGAGAGAATAACAGTCAAAGAAAAGAACACAAAATCTTAGATTTACATTATAAAAAATTGTAGCCAGGGAACTGATACAGTATTCGTGATTCCTGTAAATAATGAGTATGAAAAATACCTCTGAATCTGTCATCTGGTACACATCCTTATAAGCCATGTATACTTGAAAGGAGTTGATACCTGACAACAGCAGAAACAATGAATGGCTTCATAATGAGAAAGTTCAAACTCAGGAGCATGTATTATAATAACAAACTGTCCAAGCAAAATACAAAAACTGCTCCTCATCCAAAATAGAAAGCAATGCATGTTTATGTCCAGCCAAATAATACAATTCAGCAAAGGAAGCTGGCCGCACAAGCAGCTGGTTTCTCTCATATGGTGAATTTTACAGCTGCCCCAAAAGAAAATGTTAATTTTTGTACTTAAACAGATTACAAGTGAAATTTGTACACTGCTACAATGACAGCAATGAGAACAATGGTTCTCCACAGTGTCTTCACTCTAAGAGGATTCAGCACTTTTGCCAAATTGTTTCTAAATCTGTCCCTATTGTTCTTGTGAAATGTGTTCAAACTCGCGATTGAAACAAGAAGTGCAACAAAGACCACATCGCTAAAATATCATACAATAACTAAAACTCATGCACCTTTGTCCTGCACCAGAAGCTCCAACTCTTCTTTAACATTTTCATTCCACTGGGGGATGTCTACGTGCAGAGAGTAATCACAGCATGCTTTCTTGTCTGCAGCCTCCTGCCAGTGCTCAAACGCCTCCAGCAAACTGTCCCCAGACTGAGGGGTTACATGGTCAACTGAGAATTAGAAAGGGCCAAAAGTTAGCATGGAAAGAGTGTGACCATAATTTTGCAACACTTAAATACAGATGTGGGTGTCATATGTGCCATACTGTAACTGATATACGCTGCCTATGTCTAAGTATCCACACTCACTGATCATGGTGGTGCCCCCTGCAAGTGCAGCCTTGGTGCCCTGAAAGAAGTCATCAACAGGCTGTGTGCCCAGATAGGGCTTCATCAGGCAGGTGTTAACATCTATTCCACCTGGTATTACCATGCGGCCATCGGCCTCAATCACCTTGACACCCCCAGGAACAACCAGATTTTCCCCCACCTGCCTGCCCAGACAAGCAAAGACAGAAGAGTTGAAAACAAAGCCTAATTATAGAGGTGCAGAGATTATGGAAACGATTTAGCATGGCAACATACATGTGTGAATGAAAAGGGGTTGAGAAGATTGAAAAGAAAGGAAGAGAAAAATATTTAGAAAACAGCCTCTGCAGTTCCTAAAGTAAGATGCTCATACAGTGTCACCAAATACGCACTTGATGAGCCCATCCTCGATGTAGACATCGGCATAGAAAGACTGGTCATCATTCACCACTCGCCCTCCTTTGATCAGCAGCCTTTCACTCTGCAGGGGAGAGGTACAGAAAGGGAGACCAGGGAGGGAGAGGTTGAACTTAGTCCTGACATTTTGATATATTGCACAATCAGTTATGTAACCCATGACTTTATAGCAATATCACACAGTGTGTTGTAGGGTGAACAGAAATACATAGCCACACAAGTGCTGCACCTGGGTGGGGTTCTGTAAAGTTAGTTCTCCTTCTCTTCTTTTAATTACATGTAGAATCAAATCCTGAATATTCATAAGCACGTTTTTGTTAGACCACCATGGGTCCACACCCTCTACCACGATGGAGGGTGCCTGGCAACAGCACTAGGAAGATGTTGCATCTCCATGGTAACGAGTGATCAGCCATGGTTTGGCAAGACGACGGCTGACAGCTTGCTGAAATTACAGCATCTTTGACCAATAAGGACACGGAAAAACGAGAGTATACATACCATTACTTTTGCCTTAACCTTCAAATTAAACGTTTACCCCTAGTGATTGACTTAAGCTTCATTAGACATTTGGTAACTCTCAAATAATACAACTGCACTATGCAAAATGCACTCCTAAACATAGGCAGAAAGGGATGCGCGTCGTTTGCACAAATCTAGTCTTAAATCTCGCTGCTTTTAAGGAAGCATTTGTTACTTGTTCGACTCCTGACTCGACTGCACACGTCCGCCGAGTTAATCTCTCTGACAGGCAGCGAGATTACACAACATTATCCAACCAGGAGCGAGAATGCATGCTGAAACACCAAGAACTGTCACCTATCTTTGGGTTGCAGTTTCTCATAGGAGCAACATGAGAAAGCTTTCTGCGTTATAACTTTCAGTAAAAATGTAATCCCTGATCATGCATACGAACAATCCTTCCGATTGCTGGTCCTTGCTGAGCAGGCCGGGTCGCTTACCGTTAGATGGGGGATGCTGTTCTTCCCCTGATAACTGGTCCCAGACATGCTTTCTCCTTGGGTCTGCCCCCTGGCAGTTAATTCAAAAGCGAATTATAATGACTCCAGCGCCCCTGCGCAGCTTTCTGCGCCCCTTTGTCTCCCCTGATGTGATTTAGTTTTTGTTTCCGTGTGTGAGCGAAAGGGAGCGATGAATCCGCCGCCGTACGGCTGCGTCAGGTTGCGTGGCGCGCGCACAATGGAAGAAAGCTGACGTTCGTGTGGGCGCGCGCGTGCTAAAAGCCACCGTCTGCCTGACGGCGTTCACGGGGGGAAAAACGATAACTATAGGCCTAAGTGAAGACACGAGCGCCCTCACACCCACTACACACAAGCAGGGAGAGACATCTCACTTGAAAGCGTAAACAATGCGGCGGGGGGTGGGGGGTGCTATCTGTCGCTGTCCGATTCAGCACCACAGGAAGAAAAATGTGTCACTGTTTTGTTGCGCGCGTTTTGCATATTTTTCTGAGAGTGTGGTTTAAGCAGAACGCAAACCAAAATAGCCAAACTGCAATGCACCACAAAAGTTCATAATTTATGCAGACTGAAGCATTTGTCGAAATAGCCACTCCTGGTTCCTGGTCTCCCAAAAAGAAGCCAACACATTTTTTGCACTAAAAATAAATATTTATTTATTTATACCATCATCCAATTAAAGTCATAGTATCTTTTTATCCTCTACTTGAGCCAAAAGTTCCCCACCTGTTAAAGTCTAGTGGCGTTTATTGCTGCACTTAATTAATAAATTATATTTGGGGAACGACGGAAACATTGCACCATCAACATCTGACAAAAAGCCAAAGAGTAAAACTATCAATCCTACCTTGCCATTTAGACTTTCCGTCCCCGATGAAAATCTGACCTCAACACGATTACGTGCGTCGTCCTTCTCCCCGGGTGAGTTGTTCAATGAGCCCTCCCGGGCCTCGCTGGGCGTCTTGGTAATGGGGTCACCAGCGTCTAAGAGCCTTTCCCGGCTTCCGCTTCTCGGGGTGCGGCTCCCTTTTCTCCCCACCGCGTAGTTTTCGAAGTCTATAGTCTTGCTCTCAAACGCCCCCTCCACGGAGCTGAACATGCCGTAGGTTTTCCGCGCGTTCGGCCCGGTGGTGATCGGCCCCGCCAGGTAGACCGGTAGCTCATCCTCCCGGTTCCACTGTCTTCTGCAGTCAGACATATTGGCTACAACGGGAGACGCAGACTCCCCCCAGTCTGAAAGGATGGAGACAGCTTTGCTTGTTTTACGTCTAACCGGGTCACAGTCCCGCCTCTCCAGGCAAGCGCACTCATTCGATGCTGTGAACTGGAAAAGCAGCTCTCTTCGGGCAACCTAGAATCCTTCTTCATACACACATGATGCAATGCTCCCGTTTTGACAGGACTGGTGGCATATCAGTGTGAACTAGTTTTAAAGTGAAGCGTTAGTGCTGAAAGACTAAGTAAGCACATCTGTGACACACACTGATGAATTTAGAGTCCGTGTTTTGGCCACTCTGTGGAGGATCTCTTTGTCTCTCTACCGTGTGCCCATTTCTTGTGTTTTAATGTGGGGGTTGTGCGTGAGCAGAGCGCATCATTATCATCGGATTAAACCAGCAGCAATATTTTTCATCTACATCTGTGGGTTGGAGGGGGGATCATGCACAAGATCCATGTGCTTTAGGGGTTAACTGCTGTTGTCACACAAAGACCTGCTTTACTACAAAGACGCTGCGAGATAAAACAGAGCTACCTTTGAAACTTGCGCAGGTGGCCAGCTCCTGGAGAAAACATGCTCCAAACATGAAGCACAGCAACAGCACAGCGACAACACACGCACACACATGCCTCATAGTTATCAGCTACACAGATTTATGATCCTGTTTCTCAATATTAATGTGCGACTACGTATAAAAGCAGCTTAAAATTAGAATTCTTGAAGTAATCAAGAGTTGGCAAATATGGATTCATAATAACATCCTGTATAAATTCATACATTATTGCACTTAGATTTAATATTCACTGTAATTGTGATTTTTTTAAAAAAAAATTATTTTATCATTAATAATTGGACTAGTCTTTCCCAACATTTCAGTGGTCAGGATTGTTGCTATATGTGCCATATGGAAGAGACACAATCGATTAAATGTAGGCCCGTCGCTTTTGACCTGGGACCCCATAATCTATTTAAATATGTAGACTACTCTCGCTATAGCTAACTACACATGCAGCCTTGAACATCAAGCCATGACCATTTTATAGCTTTTTTCTTTGTTTGTTTGTTTTTGTTCAAGTGCAAGAAGTGGCACAAATTATTAAAAGTTACTTGCAAAGGGGCTGTCAAGGGTTTTAAAAGTTAATAACCAATCAGGTAAGTTGTTCTTTTGATGGACATTTTTAGTCCCTATAGTGTGAGAGTCTATTTTAAGAGGGCGGGCCATGAAGTTGTGGCGTTGTTTATAGCCTCGAGTTTGACAGCAGCAAGCAAGTGTGCATATCTGGTTTCGCGGAGCTGTTTGGTGTTTGGATTAATCTCCAGCATGGAATACACAATCAAAATTCAAATCCAGGAGGGTGGTTGTCTTGTATCCTGAAGAAATCTGCTCATTTGGTAAGCACATATGTTTCTATTATTGCGTTATTTTACTGGATGTTGTCTTAGCGCAGCTTTAGTGTTGAAAATTTGTTTATGTTGCTGCTGCTCTGATGCTTTAATGCTGAGTGACAACAGTAGTTTTACCTCTCTTTTTCAAAAGAGAGGCTGTTGCATTTTTTTTAATGATCCTATCTATTACTTTAGACTTTTAGCTTGTTTAATGTCACAAAAATGTGTTCATATTTTAGTTTGAAACTTTAATGAGATGGTTTCCTTTTATAGCTGTAAAATATCTGGAAGAGAATCCCCCAAATTCCCTAACAGGGAGTTCACAAAGTTCACTGCCCAACCAAATTATGCATTTTCTCTCACCCTATTTTATTTCAGGAAAGATGGAGAAGGATTTGTCATCTACACCAACTGTTGTCAGCACTCAGGGGTCGTGCCCTGTCCTGGATGGACCCTCTTGTCCCTCCCCCATGCAAATTCCTCCTTCTCCCATTTCCAGTAACCTCCCTGCTTCTCCCACTCAGCAAGAAAAATCACCATCCTCTTTGGAACCCAGAAAATTACCTTTTTCTTCTGCGCCATCTACACATATCATCTCGAAACAGATGGATTCCCCTCTTTCCTTAGACAAGTCAAAGCCCTTATCTCCTGCTGTGTCCCCTAGCCCCATATGTAAGACCGTTTCCACTAATCCCCCCCTTACTGCTCCAATCAAAACATCCCTTCCTGCTTCTCTCAACCTCACTAGCTCTCAAACCACCACAGTTTCACCCACTTCCAAGCCAACATCTGCCTCCTCCACTGTTATTACCACTATGGCTTCCACACCTTCTTCCACAGCTTCTGCCAAACGCACCTTTGCTTCAATGGCCAAACGGGTAATAATACAGGAAAGACTTAGAAAAGCTGAAGAAGATGAGGCCATTGATGAAGAGGATGGTAAGAATATTTTCAATCTGAGTAAGGGATTAAATTACAGATTTCAAGTTTTAATAGCACTGAAAGCATGTCATATGGCAGTTGCTGTGTTAAGGTGATAAGCCTCCTGTAATGCTTTGGAATGTCTTTTCATGTAACCCTGCTCTTAGGAAAGCAGAACTCTTGGGCAGAATCCAGAGTGGAGATTCATTTTACCTTCCTTTGTTTCCTTATTTGAATCCCTTCATTATTTTCCCATAACATTAGCAATATCAGCTGGGTTTCCATGTAAATATGTCCTCTCTAGTATAAAATTGCATAACTTTTGCTGATTTTTTGTTGTATGTCACAATATGTCTCATGTATCAAAATAGATGGGGGGGGGGGGGGGGGGGGTGTCAAATACACTGGTTTTAAAAACCCCTTCCAAAAAACTCAGGAAGGTGTGACATGCAATTTTTTTAAAAAAGTGCAGTGATTTATAAATCACATAAACCGCATGTGTATTGTGTAGTGTATTGTGCATTCAGAGATGCTCTCCTGCATAACTTGGTTGTAAGAGTGGTTATTTGAGTTACTGTTGCCTACCTATCAGCTTGAAGCAGTCTGGCCATTCTCCTCAGACCTCTGGTAACATCAAGGCATTTTCGCCTAGAGAACTGCTGAGCAGTGGATTTTTTTTTCTCTTTTTCAGACCATTCTCTGTAAACCCTAGAGATGGCTATGTGGGATATCCCAGTAGTTCCCAGCAGTTCCTAAAATACTCAGACCAGCCCAACAGCACTAGCAACCATGCCACGTTCAAAGACACTTAAGTCTTCTTCATTCTGATGCTTAGTTTGAACTTCAGCAGGTCGTCTTGACAATGTCTACATGCCTAAATGCACTGAGTTGTTGCCATGTGATTGGCTGATTAGATATTGTGTATCATGATAAAACTGCTTGTAATGTATATTTTCCATCAACACTTTAGGAAAACTGACATTAATTACTCATTGAAACATTGTGTTTTTTCATTAATATTATATTACACAGCTACTGGAATTGAAATCAAGAAGCTGGCTTCACCAGTTGGAGATCTGCTGTGCACGATAGGTTGCAACATTTGAAATGAAGTAGGGGCTGAAGTTGAAGAATGGGAACCCCTTTGCTTAAAGAATACTGGGAGGATAGGAACGTTATGAAACTTCTACAGTTGACAAGTGCTGTGAAATAGAAACTGGGCATTGTGTTGCTGGGAGGTTTTGTCACAGATGTTATTAAAATTGATATGCATTTATTTTGACTGAGATGGATTGTCTCCTCTCCTCCAGATGAAGAACCAGAGGAAGATATGTCCGTGGAGCAGCTTAAGGAGAAGGCTACAGGCGGTGATGCCAGAGCTCAGACCCGTGTAAGTGGAAGCACATGCACAGACAGGCTCTTGGCATTGTTTTCAATGCTGCAGGCTGACCCAGTCTGGTTGTGAGCATGTGTCTATTTTTGGCCACTTGAAAGATGATCCCATGATTTCAGTGTAACATAGTAATATACTGTCTTACATACAAATCACTAAGAAGACTTTTGCAGTGTATTGTGGCATGTACAGCAATTGCATAAATAACTTTACTCCTTATTGTCTGCCAGCACAGACAGATTGAAGAGTAGGCTAGAGGTGAAGATGTTACATTTAAGACCCGCTAACTCTGAAGGGTAAAGTCCCAAATTTTAGATGTCATGTGTTTGTACATGTGTTTGTACATACCCATCATTTAAAAAAGGACGGTGTGTGTAAAATAACATGCAAGTCCGAGACCACATCAGTACAGCAGCTGGATACAATTTAAAATACTGAGAAGAACCAGTAGGCAGCTGTGTGTTATGTATCCCAACAGACAAGCTGCAAATTGCAGCTACTCTTATTTTATTTATTATTTTTCCACTCTAGCAATTAAAATACTTTTATGATAATATTTTCTTATTGTTGGTCTGATAGACACAGTAATATACTAATGCAGAACCATTAAAAATGAAGACATGTCTCATTCCATACAAATAGGCACATTTAATAATAACTGTGTGAGAGGGAAGTTTATGAAATGACAGTTAATATTAGAAAGCAGTCACTTGATATGCCACAGGGGCCACTGCTGCCCCTGTTAGTTAGACATGACACTGGGGGTTCTGTAGCTTCTGTAGCCCTAACGGCTACAGAAGCAGGGAATTATAAGTTCTGTGGTCATGTGTTCTTAGTGCATTATATGAACCTCACTATGAACTGTTTTGGTTGGAACTACTAAACAAGTACAATAATCCTTGAGGATTATTTAAAATAACAAGAGAGTTTCTGGAAGTGCAAGTTCTTGCTGAATTAAAATTGTGTGTCTCAGTGCCTGTGAATGTTGTGGCTGGAGGTGGGACTTTTTTCATCTGTCTGTCCCATTTTTCAGAATGCAAAGTCTTAGGAGTACCCTGCAGGAGTTTCTTTGGAACAAACTTACACTTGATCTCAACAATGAAATGGTTACAATTTGCTAGTTAAGATTCAAATCTCAGTGTGACCCACAGAACCCGTTTTAGGCAGTAACTTAATGGGATCAAATTAGTATGTGATTCTAATTCTATCCAAAATGCAAAGGAAGGTCAGCTTCACTATGGTATCATAATGTTTTATAATAAGACCTTTTTGAGCATTATTCAGTGCCATATCTCAGAAACTAAGGAGGAGATTGGGACCCTGTTTCCATTTTGATTAGATACTAAAATGGTGACACTAATCTTTGTAGCCACCTTAAAGGTGTGGTGAGAGATCCTCTTTGCTGCCACATTGAAGACTCGTGTGATTTATCCATATTTTAGAATTTCTAGCTTATTTGCAACAACATCTGCATTTGAAGACTACTGTCATGGCTACAACACTGTGTTATTTCAGAATCAGCATTATTGAAATCCAACAATCAAGATTGTGATGGAAGTGCACACTTTGAGCTTCAGTTTAAGAGGTTTTACAACAGTAATGTCAACTTTTTAGGAATTGCAGCCATTTGATGTACAGTCCCTCATTTTCAGGGCTTCAAAAGTAATTGGACAAACTAATTAAATATAAGGATTGTTCAGAATACTTGGCTGAAAATCCATTGCAGTCAATGACATCACCAAATGCTGTGTCTCCTCCCTTAAGGAAACAGCCAGGCCTTTACTGCAGCTGCCTTCGGTTGCTGCTTGTTTGTGGGTCTCTCTGCATTCAGTTTTTTATTTAATACATGTAAAGCATGCTCTACTGAGTTCAGATCAAATGACTGACTTGGACATTGAAGAATATCTGATTTCTTTGCCTTGAGAAACTCTTGGGTTGCTTTTGCAGTATGCTTTGGGTCATTATCCATTTGCACTGTGAAGCTCTGTCTGATCAGTTTTGCAGCATTTGGCTGAATCTGAGCAGAGAGTACAGCCGTGTACACTTCAGAATTCATCCTGCTACTTCTATCGGCAGTCAGTAAACACTGGTGACCCAGTTCCACTGACAGGCATGCATAACCATGCCACAACGTTGCCTCCATCACAGTTGACAGATAACGGGGTATGCTTCAATTCATGACCTGTTTCTCTCTTTCTCCATACTTTTCTCGTCCCATCATTGTGGTACAAGTTCATCTTGATTTCATCTGTCCAGGGACTTTTTAAAAAATTTTTTTCAGAACTGTGCAGGCTCATTTCTGGATGTTTTCTGGTAAAGTCTAATCTAACCTTCTTGTTCTTGAGTGTAACCAGTGGTTTGCACCTTGTTGTAAAGACTGTATTTCCATTAATGAAGGCATCTCTCGATTATAGACCTTGGTAATGACACACCTCCTCGAGAGTGTTTTTATTTGTCTTTTTTTTTAAATAAGTAAAGACTTCTGCAGTCATCCACTTTAGTTGTCTTCTACAGTCTTCCAGGCCTTTTGATGTTGCTGAGCTGACCAGTACTTTCCTAAGTAATATAGCAGATTGTTGATTTGGCCACTGAAAAGCTTTTGCTGTTCATTTTGTTTTTCAGTGATGGTTTCCTTCATTTGCGCCAACATCTCTTTAAAATTACACTGAAAAGCTATAAAATACAAATTAAACACTTCAAATCAACTTAAGATATTATGTCTGCTTCATTTCTCATGCAGTAACAAGGGAACAGGCCTCACCTGGCCATGAAATTGAGTTAAAGCTGAAAGTCTACACTTTAATCACATATAGATTGCTTGATTTCATGCTTGAATCCACTCTGGTGGTGTACAGAGGCAAAACTCTAAATATTGTGTCCTCGTCCAACAGATTATGGCCTTAACTGTATAGCAGTACGAGAACAATAAAGCTTAGCAAAGTGAAGTCAAATTACTTTTTTTCTATATCCTCGAATCAATAATAATAATAATAATAATAATAATAAAGGTCTGAATGGGCTTCACAATTTATACAGTAAGCAAAAGCCACTATATTTAGATTATTGACTAAGGCAAAGACCACCTTCCATTCACGGGCATGATGGAAATCATAGATGTAAATTGAAATTTGATGGGTGGAGTGATCTGTGAAGCATTTTATTCTAGTTTAATGCTGTGACCATCTTGAATAAAACTGAATTGCACTGAGCTAGAGCCAGAAACCTTAAGTTTTACCAGCTGCCAATCACTTTAGCCTGGAAGCAGTAGGAACACTACCCTCGGGAGAAAGGCAGTTGGTTAAACTAAAACTACTTAGAAAACGGAGTTCAAATGACTTTGAAAAGGAAATTCTAAACTGACAAAACAATACAAAAGTCATACGACAACAAAAATGGCCACTCAGCCACACATATTTATACCCTCACCGCATCCCCCCACCCCCAAAAATAGAATATGGGCAGATGAGAAATTAGTTTGTTTGTGGTGATTCTTCTTCATGCTTAGAATCAAAACAGCTATAATATTATTGTTGCTGTGTGAGCACTGAATAAAGCCTGTCTCTTACATGCACTATATGCAAAAGTGAAGTGTGTGGTGTTGCTTAACTAATGAAACCATTACCTGGGCTTAACAAGGGGGTTTAGTAGAGAATGTTAATCTAAAATAATAAACAGAAGTAATTTCTTCTCTTCTGTGGCCCAAAATTGTCTTTTTAGTTTACCACACAAGGAATGGCAACAAACAAACAACTAAATCACCTATTTGAATCACATTGAAAATATGAATCTAGTGGATATACAAAAAAAAAAAACTACTACAAAATTACTTAAACTAAAACCAACCATGAGGTAATTATATGGTTTAATTCAATAATCAGTTTAATATTGTGAAGATTCTTTATGCATGTTTGAAATTATTTGACAAACTAGTTTGCTCACACCTGTATCCTTGCATGCAGTACATTAAGTAAAATAATCATCTACCCCCCTTTTACCTCTCCACTGTGTTTCAGCTGGGTCAGCACTACTTGAGTCTTGCTGAAGAGAAGGATAATGAATTAAATAATCGTCTGGCTGTAAACTGGCTTATTAAAGCAGCAAAACAGGGAAGAAAGGGTGCAGCAAAAATACTGCAGCGCTGTTGGATCCAGAAGAAAGGTTAATTTAACAGAAATATCCCATGTGTCAGTGTCTTTACGTTTATATTCCATAAATGTCTTTCATCTTCTACTAGGAATCACTCCAGAGAATGAGACTGATGTGCGCAGGTTGTCGACAGAGAGTAAGTTTGAGCTGGCAGTACGCAAAGCAGCCATGATGATGTACTGGAAGCTAAACCCAGACAGGAAAAAGAAGGTGGCTGTATCTGAGATACTGGAAAATGTCAGTCAGGTGAACGCAGTTCCAGGTAGGAGAGCCACGCACAGCCACTGATATTTAGATGAGTTCACCATTAATAAGCATTAAGTATTTTTTGTATGATGAAAATAATGCTGCATGATGTACTACTGGCTACCAAGAATGCTTTAGTATGCTGTTATACAATAACTGCCACTACTGCAGGAAATATTATATATCCCTCTGTGTGATTTCACTATTTGCAGCTGTCACAGTGAATAGTTTCACATTACCAGCTTTCATCCAGCTCACTGGTGCTGTGGTCGTTTCTCACCAACAGGTGGCACTGCAAGCAGGGTTCCTGGGCCAACTTCGAACCAAGCCCAGAGAGTCTTGGAGAGCATGGTCAGCAATGAATGTAGGTATCCAGAGAGAGTCGGGGGGGGGGGGGGGGGGGGGGGGGGCAGAAAATATATTGTATCTCCATGTGTAACTGTCTGCTTTATATCTCTTAGCCAATCAGATGGTGGACCTGGATGACTTTGTTGAGATGACTAAAAATTATGCACAGGGTATTGCCCCTGGTGTTCCCAAAATTGGCAGCCAGATCTCAGCCAAAACTGAAAGCCCCACATCTCATGACGGTCCCAGGGAGGTAAAAAGACCCCCTTAGCAAAAATAGAAATAAAATGTGATATGAACATAGTCGGTTTATTTTCAGATTTTCAGTCATTTAACATAGAACTTAAGTGTGGCTGTGAATTTGTTTCTGTGTGCAAATGTTTTAAAGCACAAGGCTGAGCTGGTCCCATCAGGATGCAAGAAGTCAAGCAAGAGTTCTTGGGGCTTTGGCCGAAGTGGGATGATGCTGCCTAGCAGTGAGACCGGAGCCATTAAAAGGGCCATGGACATGAAGTCACGCTTAATAGTATTAGATCCCACATTGTGCTTTCACATAATTATTGAATCTGATGAATGTTATTTGATTATTTTAATATATTTTTGAATATGTTGATATTCTCGGTTCATCTTAATATCTGTCTCTCAGATGCTGCAGTACCCGTTGCATGCAGTTGTTGAGATGAAGGAGCACCTTGTTGATTGGGCATCACGGGCCGGCGTCCAGTGGCTGAGCACGATCATTCCAACGCAACACGTCAACGCTCTGATTTTCTTCTTCATCATCAGCAACTTGACAGTTGACTTGTTTGCTTTTGTTATCCCTCTGCTCGTCTTCTACCTCTCCTTCATCTCCATGATCATCTGCACTCTGCGTATTTTCCAGAGCAGCAAGGTGAGCATTTCCTTTCATTTTTATTTAGTAATTTTTTACTTCACTTTTGGCTTTTTCCTTTTCCAGTGAAATTATATAGTGCTTAACAAAATGTATTAGTCCACCACCCATTGTAAGGTTTATGCCACAACTGCCCTAAATTAACTGTATTGGTAATTACCAAAAACATTTTTTAGGTTTCTGTAATGATTAATCTCCCAGTATGTGCAAGCTTCTCAATCAAAAATGATATTTTTAATGCTAGCTAAAAGTCCAGTGTGCCGGCTCAAATTTAGGTTTAAAAACATGATTTCAGTTTGTTATGTGCCTAATAAAGAACAATATAACTTTTGGTTTTGAACACGTTTTTGAAAGATTTCTAAAATATGCTTGTTTTCCTGTTTTTATAACAGGTGGTCTTATTTGTTAAGCACTGTACAGGGGTTGGACAATGAAACTGAAACACCTGTCATTTTAGTGTGGGAGGTTTCATGGCTAAATTGGACCAGCCTGGTGGCCAATCTTCATTAATTGCTCATTGCACCAGTAAGAGCAGAGTGTGAAGGTTCAATTAGCAGGGTAAGACCACAGTTTTGCTCAAAATATTGCAATGCACACAACATTATGGGTGACATACCAGACTTCAAAAGAAAACAAATTGTTGGTGCACTGTCTTGCTGGCGCATCTGTGACCAAGACAGCAAGTCTTTGTGATGTATCAAGAGCCACGGTATCCAGGGTAATGTCAGCATACCACCAAGACGGATGAACCACATCCAACAGGATTAACTGTGGACGCAAGAGGAAGCTGTCTGAAAGGGATGTTCGGGTGCTAACCCGGATTGTATCCAAAAAACATAAAACCACGGCTGCTCAAATCACGGCAGAATTAAATGTGCACCTCAACTCTCCTGTTTCCACCAAAACTGTCCATCGGGAGCTCCACAGGGTCAATATACACGGCCGGGCTGCTATAGCCAAACCTCTGGTCACTCGTGCCAATGCCAAACGTCGGTTTCAGTGGTGCAAGGAGCGCAAATCTTGGGCTGTGGACAATGTGAAACATGTTTTGTTCTCTGATGAGTCCACCTTTACTGTTTTCCCCACATCCGGGAAAGTTACAGTGTGGAGAAGCCCCAAAGAAGCATACCACCCAGACTGTTGCATGCCCAGAGTGAAGCATGGGGGTGGATCAGTGATGGTTTGGGCTGCCATATCATGGCATTCCCTTGGCCCAATACTTGTGCTAGATGGGCGCGTCACTGCCAAGGACTACCGAACAATTCTGGAGGACCATGTGCATCCAATGGTTCAAACATTGTATCCTGAAGGCGATGCCGTGTATCAGGATGACAATGCACCAATACACACAGCAAGACTGGTGAAAGATTGGTTTGATGAACCTGAAAGTGTAGTTGAACATCTCCCATGGCCTGCACAGTCACCAGATCTAAATATTATTGAGCCACTTTGGGGTGTTTTGGAGGAGCGAGTCAGGAAACGTTTTCCTCCACCAGCATCACGTCATGACCTGGCCACTATCCTGCAAGAAGAATGGCTTAAAATCCCTCTGACCACTGTGCAGGACTTGTATATGTCATTCCCAAGACTGAACTGACGCATATTGGCTGCAAAAGGAGGCCCTACACCACACTAATAAATTATTGTGGTCTAAAACCAGGTGTTTCAGTTTCATTGTCCAACCCCTGTATGTCTTGTGCTTTTTACATGAACTATACGGTGCATAATTCTATATTGATCATATAGTTACTATCCTCACTAAAATATGGTATATTTTAAAATACTAAAATTCAGGCCAGTTGTTACAATGAGCATATGAAAAAGTAGAATATCTTAAAATAGGGATGTGACTCTGATGTAAATATGTATGTAATGCTGAGCTTGGCATGCACCATTACACAGAAAATATAACCGTGCGCCGCTGTGGCGCCACTTATATTGTGTGTTTGCGTGGGCGCTGTATAGTGGTGTGATTTACGTATTGAAATGTGCCAGGTGTTTGGGGGTAGGGAAAGGTGGTACTGTAAGTATCGATTGGGGGTTTCGTGGGCTTCTCTATTACGTCAGCATCACCCGATAAAAGGGCAAGGTGAGGTGGACAACGTCTCAGAGCTTCATTTGAGATTCGTCGTGATCGCATCGTTGTTTTGGAGTTTTGCGAAATGGCACAGCGGGCCGCCGGCAAGACCAAGTTCAGCGCTCAGGAGGTTGTGGAATTGCTCACACGGAGAGAGAGCGACATTTCAGCATCAGACTTTTTGGGTTCAACTGATGATCCAACATCAGAAGAAGATTTGTTTTCCGATGGAGATGACCAGTAAGTGTCTAAAGTTTTACAAGTTGGGGGTGGGGGTTATTGTATGGGAGGAGGTTGTACATTTTGTATCAGACAAGGACTACTGGAGGATTGTGTGGTTTTTATTTTATGTGTGTATGCACTGTCTGCATTTACTGTAACTTTTTTTGATATACAATGTATTTATTTGTGTGTGTAAGGGAATCACTGAAAAATGACTGGGTTTTTGGTGCATGAAGGCCTGACATTTCCTTCTTTTACAAATTAGGGGAACCTGTGATCATGAGTGGCAGCCAGCCAAAGAGAAGATGGTGGAAGAGGCTTCTTCATCTGATGAAGAGGATCTAATGCCTGTTACAGCACAGGCCAGAAGGGCCAGTGCACCACATGTGACAAGCCATTGTGCTTTGTCCCAAACAGAGACTGCTATAACCAGTGGCACATTGAAAATTCCATGTGAGGGGGGGTGGGGGTAGAGCAGAATAATTGTAAATAGTTGCAGTTTGCTGTGCTGTGTTTTTTTTTTTACATTACTCTGAAAAATAAAATAGCATTTACAGAAATGGTGATTTGTTTTGTGACTATTTTTTTTTTACAATGTAACAATAGTGTCATTCATATTTTATTGGATTAATATGGCTTTATTTATGATTTATTCAGTAATTTTGTGTGTAGTACAGGATTCCTCAGGACAGTATCTTTGATTAGAGCCCTCATTGATGACTGTATGTTGAAGCATTGAGGAGTTACAGCCCTTTAAAATTTGCATGTCAAAGGGGGCTTAGATGCGGCACTTGGACTATCCAAATGGCACATAGAGAGCACGCCAGGGCATCAATGCACAAAAACCTTTACAAAACAATAGGCTTTTGTGCTATCTTGATGAAATTCGAAATGCACGACAAAAAGACTTCATTCTACAGCTCCAATGTATTTTCCAGTCGTTACCTTCTATATTCAGTGTGTAGTTACATGATAACAATCAGGAAAATCTAGGCGAGGCAAAAATTGTCTACTTTTTCTGTGTTCCAAACTTAATAGCTACAAACTCATTACAGTTACAAATGAAAAATCTGTCAGTAGCTCTCACCTTATAATTCAGAAAATATTCATAGTTTAAAGGTAAAATCTGCCTTCATTAAACAGACTAAACTTACCATTCAAAAAAACCCAACTAATTCTAAAGGGGGCAGGTGAGATGGGTTTTTCAGATTTGTTTGAGAGTGGGCTTTATGCTAGATATTCTGCATTTAAACATTGTATTCCAAAAAAATCTAAGTTATTTATATTTCTCTGAAGTTATTTTCTTCCTTTCACTCATAACCCTGTCCCCCTTTTTCCAGACCTGGGAGAACTTTAGCACCCTGACATCTCTGCTGACACGTTTTGAACCTGGCCTTGACGTGGAGCAAGCAGAGACAAACTTTGGCTGGAACAACCTTGAACCGTATCTCTATTTTATCTTCTCCGTCTTCTTTGTAATTTTCTCCTTCCCTGTAGCGGACAAGAACTGGATCCCCTGCTCTGAGCTCTCGACTGTGGCCATCTTCTTTACTGCTGTCAGCTACCATAGCCTCAGCCCAAAGGCTGCAGAATATGCACGCCGGGCAATGGTCATAGAGGTCAATTAACTGAGCGACTGAATGATCAGTGTTGCAGTTTTGCATGTTGTATGTTAACATTATTAATATTGCAACTTCAGTCCTAATGAAATGATTTGTAATTCCCTTTGTATAATGAATATAAAGGTTGCACCAAAATAACATTGATAATGCAGAAAAAACTTGTTTGGGAATACTGAGAGATTTGGGAGTTGAAATTTCTTTAACTTTTTACCACAGGAAGTTGACATTTTCAAGTACTACCCTTTTCAGACGTAATACTGCAGGCATCATCAGCCTGCTAGTGACCACATTCTTTCAAGCATTGTCCAGTCTTCCTAAGCAAGACCTCAATTTTATGGCCTAAAACATACAATGTCATTGTGCACCATTTTAACAAATACAGACACAATTATAGTGGAGTTTTTTTTTTGTTGTTTTTTTTTTTCCTATTTAAAAATCAGAATATTTCTTGATTACAAAATAACACAACCTTCTCAAAGTTAATCAAAAATTGTCCTTGCATTTGTTTTAATCCAGATGGCATCATCTTTGTGTTGCCTGACACAGTTCTTGCCAGAAAACCTGATGGTGCTTCGTTTACTGGGACGCACCTTCACGACTCTGCCACTGGGGGAGTCTGTGGTGCTGAAGCTCAGTCTCCCGTGCCTGCTTTATGTTTACCTGTTCTGTTTGTTCTTCAGGTAAGCATAATTTGAGCATATTGGAATACTGATCAGTTACATCACAAAAATTCTCAAATTGGTTGTATTCCTCTCTTCTTTGTTGATTTGTTCTACACCAAAATGACAGTTTGGACCCATGTGATCTATGAGGAGCTTAAAATAATCCTAGAACTTTGTATCCCCTCCCTTTTCTTTCTCCTCCTTTAGCATGGCAAGGATGCGTGGTTTCCGGGGGACTTACTGCTTCCTGGTTCCATATCTTGTGTGCTTCATGTGGTGTGAATTCTCAGTGGTCCTCCTCCAGAATTCCTCTGCTGTGGGTCTAATCCGCACTTGTGTAGCTTACTTTCTCTTCCTGTTTGCGCTGCCCGTTCTGGCATTTGGTCTTGCCACCATGCTCTTCATCCAAGTGTTTAAATGGTTCCTTGAGCTGGAACTGACAAAGATGATTGTGACCTTAGTAATATGTGCGATCCCTGTCACTCTTCGGCTGTGGACTCGGTTCAGCATGTCCATTCTGAATGTCTTTCGCTCACTCACACATCGGGGCCCAGTCAGACTCATCTTACTCTGCATCTCCATGGTTCTGCTATTCTTCTCGGTCTATGTGTACCATGCAGAAGGTGAGAAGGTGTACAACTCCACCCTTACTTGGAGTCAGTATAGCCGGGTCTGTGGGCCCCCTGCTTGGGAAACCAAAGGCGTAGCCCAGACACAAATCTTCTGCAGCCACCTGCATGGTCACAGAGTCACCTGGGCTGGGCGTTTCAAGCATGTCCGTGTGGCCGAAACAGAGAATGGAGCACAGTCTGTTATCAACATGTTGCCGGTGTTCATGGGAGAATGGCTGCGCTGCTTGTATGGTGAGACCTATCCCAAATGTGAGCCAAAGAATGCTACAGTTGCAAATCTAACAGCTGCAGATTTGACAGCCAGTTCTGTGACTGTTTCACTGCCAATACTCCTTCAAATGCAAGAAGAGACAGAATTGTGTCAGATCAAGGCTCTAGCTAAACATACCTGCCATGTCAAGCGCTTCGACAGCTACCGCTTTGAAGTGACCGTGGGAATTATCCAGGATGGAAGTGCAGAGAGAGAGGACCCGGCCAGGGATATAATCCTAATGGCCAGTCATGAGTTCAGACAGGTTCTTCTAAATCTGACCCCTGGTAATAAGGTGGAGTTTAGCACCAAACTGGAAGGACGTCTAGGAGCCAGAGCTCCAGCCTTTGAGTTGAAAGCAATCCACTGTCTGGACTGTCCTTCTTCACTGCTGACTGGAGGCAGGCAAGTGAAGATAGAGAGAAACTGGAGACGTACCACAATGAAAGCTCTGAAGTTTGCATTTGATTTTTTCTTTTCTCCATTTTTGTCAGCAAACATTACCTAATAAGTAAAAAACAGACAGAAGAAATAAATTATTTGAATCGCTTCAGGACATCAGCTTGTTTCTTGTGATTTTAGACTTAAAGTATTCATGTAACTAATAGTATTTTTTACAAATTGCACGGATCTATTTTTTAATCTAAGTTTGTGTACAAACAGTTCTTCCTGTTAGTGCATCAGTTTATGCAGATCTTACTTTCATTTCATATACAGCAGTTTAAAAATGGTCAGACAAGAACTGGATGATTGCCTGTAATTTGATGGTGTCCAACTATATGCAATAAGGCTACTGTTGGGTGCTGATCACCTTTGAATACCTAGAAAACTGCACATTTGTTAAAAATATAATAGTAGGCCCATAATAGTGCCTGAGTGGGTTTTATATTTGCCTTTGTATCTAGGAATTTAAAGTATGGCTAAAATGTTTTCATTTATATTACCTTTATATTTGTGTGTTTTACATCAGTTATCAAATGCATGTTTACTTATTTTTAGAGGGATATATGACACAAATTTAGTGACAAAATATATATGCATTTCCGGTTTGCCCTGTCAGCCAACATTTTAATGATCTGTTGTCTTCAAATTTTCTGGTCTTAATTTTAGTTTTAGGATCTGACTTTCCTGTTCATCAAGGTAAAATACATATACAGTCATTTTTGGAAAGGCAGCATAAAACCTTGATCCAGTTTTATTGGTTTGCAGTAAACTCCCAGACATCTAGATACCAAAATGCATCAAACATGGTGTTTTACATTATGGCCAAATATCTCCACTTTGGTCTTTGGTCTGTCCAAAGGACATGGTTCCAGATGTCTTATGGTTTGTTCAGATGCAGTTTGCAAACCTAAACCATACTGCCATGTTCTATTTATAGAGACGAGGCTTTGTCTTAGAAACCCTTCAAAACAACCATAGTTGTGCAGTCTTTTTCTAACTGTACTGTCATGAAATTTAACTTTTAGCATACTAACTGATCCCTGTAGAGGGTTTTTTGTAGTTTCTCAGAGCACTGCATGGTCTGACCTCAGAGTGAATTTGCTGGGATGTTCACTCCTGGGAAAATTGTGGCATTGTGTTAGCACACACCTGAGCGCTACAGCCGTGCAAAATTCCAGAACGCCTGCTTTTATATAAGTGCTCACACTGGCTGATGATTAGCTAATCAAATGCATTTGATTAACAAACCTGGCTGCTGCTTACTGAAGTTATAAGTTCTTAGTTTTTCATAGGACTACATAGAGTCCTGTGAAAACTTTATCATGTCACTGTAAATGTGTGACAAGACTTCCCTTTATTTTGATATTTCTTACCTGTATGCCAATGAAACATTTAAGATACATCATGTTCATTCCATAAAAACTGTGTATCACAAGTTGGAATATTTAAAATGAGATGTTTCGCTGTGTTGTACACAATGCTGGTTCTAGTTTAGAGACATTTTTGGTGACAGAATGCCAGCTTTTAAAACCAAGATCCTTTATCTAAATTTGGCAGTTTTGAATTTAGCAGATAAAGAGAGACAGTAAAGAAAAATATTGTACACATAACTAAAATAATCCCTGTGACAGATTGGCGACCTGTCTGGGGTATACCCCACCTCCCACCCTATGACTTCTAAGATAGGCCCCAGCACCACTGCACCCCTGAATTGGATAAGCGTAAGAAAGTGGATGGATGGATGGATGGATGGATGGCGTAAGATAATGGATGGATGGATGGATGGATGGATGGATGGATGGATGGATGGATGGATGGATGGATGGATGGATGGCGTAAGAAAATGTATGGATGGATGGATAAAGTAACAGAACTTATTTAAATACTTTTGAAAATTGTGATCTAAGAAAGATTAAAATGGGGTTGTTTTTCCTAGATATGTTGTTTTCACAAGACGGCGACAGTGATTGTGTATGAAAAGCTTTACACGTGAATGCTATTAATCTTAATAACCTCAATGCTCCTGTGAATTATAATTGCTGATGTTGAGCCTTTTTACTGTAAACGTGAGTGCCTTTTTCCAGTGATGAAGTTAAATGGGATGTCTATTAAAGTGCTTGAATTTGAAAAAAAATTCCCTTGTGAAAGGTTTTATTCAGATTAATTTAATGTTTTTTGTGCAGTGAGACAAAAAGGGGAACCTATTAAATGAAGACAGACATAAAAAAAGATCCAACGCATTTTTGTTAAATTTCCTGTTATTTTATTAATGCACATTCCTTTCATTCACCTCATTTGATTTATGTTTTTGTACTGTTAGATTTGTCCTTTTTTTTAAAAGTATGATAGATATACACGCTAGTAGCATCGAGTAATGGCGACATGCTGCTGCTGCTGTGCTCCCAAACACAAATCGTCTCACTGGTTGTATGTGTTGGTGGTTATGATGCGATTACAACTGACTTGTTCTAAACTACGATTCGCCACTGCAGGGATGGAACCTCGGTGCTTACATAATGCTTCAGAAGGCCTTTCACTATGTAAACCGTTTTCTTGTGGGGTTGTCATTGTCATGGATTTTGCTGTGTTGTACGTGTTAGATCAGTGCAAAATTGTGTCTGCGCATGACAACACTAGCTGGTAGTGAAGACAAAAATATTTATGCCAATAGGAAAATCCTCTTAGCCATTGGCAGTTAACACAGATGTCTGTGAACAGCAACTTGGGAAACCAAACGAGGTGCGAGGGAGAGGGGAGGAAGCACATGTGACAATTATTTCTTTACACAGTGAAATAATGCAGATCCTTCAGATTTTGAAAATGTGCAAAGGGGACTTGATATTCTCAACCTTTGCACCAATTATGTTACTCCGCCCACTACAGTACACATTTAGATCACTTACAATAATCCCATCAGGGCCAAGGTCACTTGAAAATAAAGTACTTCACTGTAAACAAATAAATCTCACGCGATTCATGTCAACACAGACATCACTTTACTGTACTGCTGTACATCCCGGGCTTTCAGAGTCACACCCCAGAGTAGCATGTGGTGCTGTGAGGTATACGGTATAATGACATTAAGATCCTGTGATAGTATGAACTCACATGACATAATTGCTGTGATGAGCTATTGCACTGATGATAACCTCTAACCTGCAAATACACTGGACACAACTTTCATTTCAGGGGTCTCATTAACAAACAATGTGCTTAGAATGCAACTTTGTCCTGATTGTAAGATCCCCCCTCCCCATCAATATGCACACTGTCCCCTTCAACTACTATGCTTTACCATGTAAGCATGTAGATTTTTTTTTTTTTTTTTTTTTTTACACATTAGATTACCATGATACAGCAATCAAAACACAATACTGGCTTAATATACACAACCAAACAGTAGGTGTTTTATTGTGCATAATTTACCCCATCCTCTCTACGGCCGGCAACAACTACCTACATACTGCTACGAGAAAATAGCTGATAAAGTGTGATTCCAAAAACCTTTCTGTAAATGAGATCTCACACTGATTTACAGTGTACTCCACAAAATGCTTTTTTTTTCCCTTTAGCTCTCTGGAACTGAAAATTAGTACTGCCTTTAAAAAAAAAACAATATTTACAGCAAACAGTAAAAAGAGTGTATACATTTTTTTTTTGTTACCTGTAGAAGAGCTCATGTATTAAAGCAGGAATGCTGCTGCACTGTGTTTTGTTAGTGCTATTATTGCAACGTGAACAGGGCAAAGATTACGGGACAGTTATTCGTGCGATCTCCAGGAGCACTGCTCTAAAGGAGAGGTTCAATCGCTGTTGTCACTGGATAGAGAAGAAAAAAAAAGTTTTAGGAGACTGTTGTGAAGAGCTATACAATAACACGTTTGATAAAGTCATCCAGTCATTTTATGATCTGTATATTCTGTAGCATTTAGACATTACTTCTCAGTACTTAGCTAGCACATAGCTTCCATTGTTGTGTGAAAGATAACCAGAACATTAATGGAAAATGCAACATGTTGTGTGAGCAACAGCACTGAGTCACTGCAGATCAAGAGGTGTCCCTGCACCTCATTTACTACACAAACATCTTCAAAAAGTGGAAGTAGAATGCAGCAAAAAAAAAAAAAAGTCCCGATGGGTACTAGAGATCAGTTCAGTGATTGATTAAACACCTTCCTTGGTGATCAAATAAAATGAACCGAATAAGGAGTCTTGTCATTTTATGATTATTCCAGTTATGTACAGATGATGCATCGTCAAACAGCTCGAGTTTAATTTAATCTTCTGATATAAGCTTTGCACTCGCCATGCCTTCCATAAAACATCCAAATATATTCCAGCCACTTTTTGCATTTCTGACACCTTCTAAAAAGCCCTGTGACTACCTCTGTACATATTTCCACTCTTGTCACTGTGCCTGTGTTTCTGGGTTGACACGATCCTGGAAGATGTACAGATTGTTGGTGGCTGCTATGGCAATTATATTTTCAGACGGGTGCCAAGCCATGTGCAAGATTTTTTTGGTGAAGTCCAGGCTATCGACACCCACGTCGCCCCTGCGACGTTTACCACCAGTATACACGCGGCGGGTTCGCAGGACAGCCCGAGGCTTGCTGCTCTCTCGCCACGCCTCCAGGGTTACGCCTCGGCCTGTCTCCCTGTCGAACATCCGGAAGAAGCTGTTGTACGCCCCTGTCATAATCACACTGGATCATGGAGGAAAGGAGAGGAGAAAGAGAGTGAAAGGAGAGGGAAAGTAGTCATGTTGATGGTAGAGTGAGGGGAAGGGAAGGGGGGGCAAACTGAATGCACAAGGATTGATTTGATGTCTGCAAAGCTTGCCTCTTGGATTGATTTAAATGTCGCATCAAGGAAAAGGCAGGGCATTTAGGAAATCACTTTAAGCAGAAACACACTGACACAACAGTCTGTTGTTGCTTTCAAATCGACTTAAACTGTACTGTGTCTGTCCCAAACTGCCTCTTACCTGTCTGAGCTGTTCCAAACGCACTCAAACTTGTCAAAGATGCAGTCATTTTCGTAGAGGGAACACAGCTTACTCCTTAGGTATTCATGGACCTGGGGATGATGCAAACAGTCAGCTTAAGTTTCTGGGTAGATTTAGGATTATCCTGTTCAGGATACTCACATTTTGGCATTTTTATATCCTTTCTTGTACTCTCCTCTCGTGTATAAATCACTGGCAGCAAAAACTATAACCTTCCACGTTTTCTTAGGGATCGAGTTGATGCCACTGAATTACGTTGAATGATGCGTAAGTAAAAAGTAGGCATATTTTATTTTGAAAAAGGCACGAAATCATGAGTTTAAAAACTGTTGCAGATGTTACGCGAGACAAATACAGGTGCTGGTCATAAAATTAGAATATCATGAAAAAGTTTATTTCAGTAATTCCATTCAAAAAGTGAAACTAATGTATTATATTCATTCATTACACACAGACTGATGTATTTCAAATGTTTGTTTCTTTTAATTTTGATGATTATAATTGACAACTAATGAAAATCCTAAATTCAGTATCTCAGAAAATTTGAATATTGTGAAAAGGTTCAAAATTGAAGACACCTGGTGCCACACTCTAATCAGCTAATTAACTCAAAACCACCTGCAAAGGCCTTTAAATGGTCTCTCAGTCTAGTTCTGTAGGCTACACAATCATGGGGAAGACTGCTGACTTGACAGTTGTCCAAAAGATGACCTTTGACACCTTGCACAAGAGGGCAAGACACAAAGGTCATTGCTGAGGAGGCTGGCTGTTCACAGAGCTCTGTGTCCAAGCACATTAATAGAGAGGCGAAGGGAAGGAAAAGATGTGGTAGATAAAAGTGTACAAGCAATGGGGATAACCGCACCCTGGAGAGGATTGTGAAACAAAACCCATTCAAAAATGAGTAGGAGATTAACAAAGAGGGGACTGCAGCTGGAGTCAGTGCTTCAAGAACCACCACGCACAGACGTATGCAGACATGGGTTTCAGCTGTCGCATTCCTTGTGTCAAGCCACTCTTGAACAAGAGACAGCGTCAGAAGCGTCTCGCCTGGGCTAAAAGACAAAAAGGACTGGACTGCTGCTGAGTGCTCCAAAGTTATGTTCTCTGATCAACGTAAATTTTGCATTTCCTTTGGAAATCAAGGTCCCAGAGTCTGGCGGAAGAGAGGAGAGACACAGAATCCATGTTGCTTGAGGTCCAGTGTAAAGTTTCCACAGTCAGGCCTCTTTCCCACCAACAGGGTTCTGGAGCAGGTGCCTTAATTTGAACCTTTACGCGGGTTTTCCACCACCGGAACACTCGGTGCTCAGCCAAAAAACGGGTTCAATTCCGGCCCCGCAAACTAGCTGGTCTCGAACCACAAAGGCGTGACGAAAGCGGCACAAGGGAGTGGCTCTGCCATCTCAACATCAAGTTTTCTACCATATTACATGTGTATTACATGAGAAAAGCGAAGCGATTTTCACGGCTGTGAATTAGGTTGGGCTCTAAGGCTGAACTTGCTGCTTTGTATCAGTTCATATCACAGATAAAAGGACACAAATCGCTGTCTGTGTTTACCTCTGTGCTGCACACAGATGCTGCAGTAGTTTGGTTTGGACCGTGAAACGTATTTGCAGCACAAGAAATGGGAGCGTGTTCTCCCACATTTGTGCGCTTCGGCTTCCGTGTCCAGACGAGGACCCGCCCACACTCATACGTAAAGGAGCAGTTCACAGAAACGCGGTGGGAACGTGGGCCCGTTCTTAAGCATTTCGCCGGTTCATTGGGAACAGCACGACCACTGGCACGTGAACCAGCTCCTCGGTGGTGGGAAAGTAGCAACAAAACTCGCCTGCACTGTTGCCAACTCCTCAGCAAGGAAAGTAGCTATTGGATGTCCTAAAGGTCGCTAGAAGTCGCTATATGACATCGTCACCTAATTTGCATAATTTGTTATTTGCATGTAGTTGAAATCGAGGCTGTAGGAGAGAGGAATAACATCTCTGGAGACACAAAAAGTGAAGAAAAAACACCCTAAATATGTTTAGAACTACTAGGGCTGGGGAATATGGACCAAAATAATATCTCAATATTTTTTTACCTGAATGGTGATATACAAAATACATCTTGATATTTTTTTTCTTCTCAAAAGTGTACTGTAAGCAAAAAGGCACCTCTGAGTCAAAGCTACATGTCCCAAATGTCACACAGACACTTTTATTAACATTCAGCTGTAGATGTACATGAGAAATTGCTCAAAAATAAACCACTGGCATATTTAAATAATAATGCTCCCCTAATAAATTAATGCTTTTTTTTCTCCATAAAAAAAGACTCGCAGCTGTGCTATTAAAATGTAAACAGAAAAGATACAGAGCGAAAATAGCAAACGGCTGACTTATTCTTTAAAAAGCCAGTCTGCAGTGAAGTAGACTTCACCAAAGTGCTTCCTCCTGTGTAAGATAACAAAACATGTAACCAGACTGAATGAACAAACTTCCATCCTTCAGTCAGCAAGATTTGTAAATCCATAGACATATATGCTGATCACAACAACACGCCCACCCGTTCAATGGAGGCGTCGTATCCGCCGGCTGCATCACGAGGACACGATCGGACTCACTTCCGCTATTAAGGTCACGTGACTTACGGTACATACCAACAGTCCGGTACTCTTGGGGGTCCAGGCAATGCCAAAGCGTCTGAACGGACGCAGTGCGAAGGCTGTATGTACACAAAACACGGAGATAGCGCAGGATTTCAGGTTAACAAAAAGCTCTCCAAAAGTAGCCGACGTCACCGAGAAAACTCGCTAATCTAGCGACAAAGTCGCCAAGTTGGCAACACTGCTCGCCTGACCTTAACCCCAAAGAAAATCTATGGGGTATTGTGAAGACGAAGATGCGATATGCCAGACCCAACAATTCAGAAGAGCTGAAGGCCACTATCAGAGCAAACTGGGCTCTTATAACACCTGAGCAGTGCCACAGACTGATCGACTCCATGCTATGCCGCAATACTGCAGTAATCCAGGCAAAAGGAGCCCCAACTAAGTACTGAGTGCTGTACATGCTCATACTTTTCATGTTAATACTTCATGTTAAAACATGTCTAAATATCCTTTTTTGTATTGGTCTTAAGTAATATTCTAATTTTCTAAGATACTGAATTTGGGGTTTTCATTAGTTGTCAGTTAGAATCATCAGAATTAAAAGAAATAAACATTTGAAATACATCAGTCTGTGTGTAATGAATGAATATAATATACAAGTTAAATGTTTTGAATGGAATTACTGAAATAAATAAACTTTTTTATGATATTCTAATTTTATGACCAGCACCTGTAATTAACAAAATTAATAACTAGTAGTTTCGGAACTAAAATGATCATATTTCAACAATTTCCAGATAGATATGACTAAAAGCATGAGAAAGCAGAAAGAAGTCCTACCCTACCTGATACGTCTCTACTGGGCCTTTATCCATATTAATATCCCACACCTTAGCGGTGAGGTAGTCTCTGGTCAGCAGGTAACGTCCGCTATGGCTGAACTTAACATCTGACACAGAGGAAATTATCTCTGAGAAGAAGGAGCGATTCCCTGGGTCCTCAGGCTCTTCAAAAACTGATCAGACACAAATATAATTGCATTGCTTATATGAGACTGAAATTCCTCATGCACACTTCTTAATAAACTCTGTAATCTTTACAACATCCTCACGTTTGGTATGTTTGTCGCAGAGAGCTGAGGCTCTCATGTCACAGAGGCGCAGCGTTCCCTTGCTGCTGCTGTACACAAACAAGTGGCAGTGCTGAGGGTGGAACTCTGCTGCTGTTATCACCTCCGTCAGATCCTCCATGTTTGCTGGTTTGATGTCTACAATATCTGAGAAGGCTCATCAAGGAGCAAACAGCACAGACATTAAACACCACATAAATCGAGTGGCGAGTGGGGTTTCTGCCACAGCCACACAAAACGTGATGACTGTATTCATGTTTTGTCACAGTGAAGCAGTGCAGGGGAACAAATCGCTTACATGCGTCATGCAGTCTTTTTATTTTCAGATGATCTACATGCTCACACCTACTATAAGTTCATGAAGACATCCCTAAAAAAAATGCACCCCATCCCATCCCCAATATGCATGCACACGCTGTTCCTCTCTGTTCTATTTGTGGCAGTCCTGTGTGGCTCAGAAGAAAGTGTACTGCTGTGTGAATTATTTAAACTCGTCTTCCATAGATGCCTCTATGATTTTCTAGGTCAGCTTCCATTTGAATGGGGAAATCACAACATGCAGCCAGTCCCACATGCTACCACCTGCATTGAATATACACTCTGGGGCAGTGCACAGCACTCAAATGAAACACAAATCGAATCGCAGTCGCGTGCTGTTTACATTAAGTGTCGATCATGAATTCAGATGACTACTTATGATTACTATACAGGAGATGGAATTGGTTGCATGATATTTTAGGCCTAGATTTAAATATATGGTTCAGCTGCTCATAACAACAGTAAATTAAATGCAAACGTAGAACAGAAGCATTTGAGGTGTGTGTCCAATACAGCCTATTGTCTTTTTCTTTAGTAAGAATGAGACATACATAATCATCAATATTATTATACAAAGGATTTAGTGTGAATTGCTTTAAAGTATGTATTTTTAGGGACTGTTTTAGGGACACTTCATCCTACAATCATTTTGTTTTTTTTAACCCTCTGGTCATTTATGCCATTCATCCAGGTTATTATAGTGTGAGTTGCCCAGTTTTAGAAATGATTGCTTTCTCTTGAATATAATGGAGCTAAACAGCACTTGCCGTCTGGTGCTCAAAATCCCCCAAAATAAGAAGAAAAACTAGTTTTTCTTGTTTTGAGCAGTTTCATCTAGGAACTATTTTCTTTCTACCAAAGCACAACCATAAAGTGCATCACTGTCCAGAAGGAAATGTGAATCTGTCCATGGCAACAGCCTTAATTCTCTGTAAAAATCTGAGAAGTTTCCCCCAGTGAGAGATTAGATGCCACACAAAAGTCAGAGAGGAGCTATAGAATTATATATAAAGCAAATAGTTGTGTTAATGCGCCCAGTAGGTTTAAAACAAAACAATGTGTGATAACCTGCCAAAAAAACAACAAAAAAAAAACACAGACACTAAGGATACTGAAACTGCGGTCTGTGATGCCCAGGTGCCACATGTTGATGCGGAGGTCATCAGCAGACAGGTAGGTTTCACCATCGCTGTTGACTGAGATGGAGTTGACATGATAGGTATGTCCATTAGAAAATACCCGTCTGGGACGGACCTCCACCATTAGATCTGTAGGCTTCAGCACTGGCACCTTAGATGGTGAAAGGTAAAAGAATGAAGAATAAACATAGGATAAGAAGAGAAGGGGTGAATCATAGGACACGAAGAAAGACAACAATAAGGACAAAATTGGAGGACAGTAGAGTCAGAGATGGGAGCAAAGGCATTAAAGACAGACACTTGATTGGATGATTGAATGCCAGCCTGATACATACTTGACTGAACAAAATAAAAGTGTCCATGTGCAGCTGTGTGTGTCCGTGTACCTGTAGAGAGGTGATGGTAGAGGTGTCCTTGAGCCGTCCCTCCTCATCTTTCAGGTTGTATCCCTCTGGTCTCTTGTCTCTCTCGCTCACCTTCCATAGTTTAATGGTCTTATCTGTGACAGGCATCATGATTTACACATAAGAGAGCGACGTTTTCAGCAAAAACG
The DNA here is from genome assembly GCF_007364275.1 of Archocentrus centrarchus. Taxonomy (NCBI): domain Eukaryota; kingdom Metazoa; phylum Chordata; class Actinopteri; order Cichliformes; family Cichlidae; genus Archocentrus; species Archocentrus centrarchus. The sequence goes on along the minus strand of NC_044346.1, from coordinate 21,544,624 downwards.
CTAAGCACAACTTAGGAAAAATCACACTTACAGTTAATTTAAAAAAAAAAAACACTTTTCTGCACCTAATGTAGACAGATTTTTTTTTCTAAAATAGCTACACATTACTTAAAATATAATCACTATCTCACAGATTTAAGAGCAATCAAGTATAGTTAAAGCACAGATTATATGATTAGCCTAATATTATTTAATTTTACTTAGGTAAAAAAAAAAAAAGATGACAGAAGGCTGCCATAATTTTGGAAACTGGAGGTAGTTTGATACCAAAGTGTGTAAGTGATGCCACGGTCAAATGTGTCATATCAAGAAAAATGGTAAAGTCTGATGGCAAAAACTATATACTGTACTTCATTTCAGCACAATCAAAAATCATGATCTGCTGACAGAGACTGAGGTGTCACTGATTTCTCACCATTGGTGGAGAGGAGGAAATGTGCTGCATTCTGCTGTGGCAGCCATCTGATCTTGTTAATTTTTTCTTCTATCTCCACACTCTTCAGGTAGTCAAAGTCAGGCTCGTGGCTCTGAAACGTGCTGTAGACATTGTATTCCCCAGAGTCCCCTACCTCGCCCGCCTCCTCTGACTCCCCTTTAGACTGCCCAGGGCAGACAGTGAAGAAAACACAGCTTTTCAGCATGCATTTACAGTATGTGTACAAAGGTGTAAAAAAGTCTGTGTAATAACTATGCAGTAAGTGTCTGTTGCAGCTATGCTGGGTACAGAAAGCGGTGATTTTTGCATTGTAAACTGACCTCAGTCTCTCTCTGAAAGATGACCACTCGGCCACCTTTGTCCCCCGTGGCCAGCAGGTCCCCCGTCTGGTTGAACTCCACTGTAGAGATGACATCAGCTGGGAGGAAGACAAGAAAATGGGAGGCAATTAAACAAAAGTAAAGAAAGAAGGAGAGAAAGCCAAAGCAATGGCTGAGTAGAAAAGATGTTAGGAAGGCACAGAGAAAAAAAAGGGCAGATGATAAAGTGACCATAACAATGCAGACAGGGTGGCAACAAAAAAAATTAATAAAACAGCATATTATTTCTGCTACTCCAAACCATAAATCAAACATTTATGTATTCTGGGAGAATATGATGTCTTAGGAAAATTTAAAATGATAAAGTGCCTGTCACTGAGTCAGGCATGGAGTGATCAGTGTCATCATCATTCCTTCTATTGAGCAGTGCAGGAATAATGCACCCATGAAGCTGAAATTAATCTGTTCAATTATGCCAGTATGTTATCTGACACCACAGAGGCAGCAGTTATACTCCGTCTGTTCTACCTTCAGTGACATAGTCTCGCAGGAAGGTGTGGTTGATTTTGGGGCTCTCAGCGTCCTCGCCCATCTGAAGCTGAGGGAGGGTGACCCGCCAGCACGCCCGTCCTGAGGGGAAGGGTCCAATCCGTAATGTCTCTCCCCACCCAGGCTCCGCCCATGCTGGTAGGGCCTAACGGAGCGGCCTGGAAAAAGGCATCCTGGGAAACCAGCCGGCAGGAAGAAGAAAAGGCATGTCGAAGAGATGGAGACGGGAATGCAGGGGGAGGAAAGAGAGGGTTTTGAGAAAGAGGAATGGAAGTGAGAGGAAATTAAGATGCAGGAAGATAGACGAGAGACAGGTGGATGGAGAGGCTGGTGATGAAGATAGCTTTAGAAAGGAAAGAGAGGAGGGTTGTCATTAGGTAGGCTGACAATATGTCCACACAGCATGGCAAATGATGTGACCTTAGTTAGACATTCAATGCATTCATTAGCAAAGACACGTGTGTAGACGAACGAGGCCTAGTGGGTGCTGAATCAAATCACAGTGCTGTAGGGTGAAGGAAAAGCAACAAACAACTAGAGCAGAGAAACACAGAATATGAATCCATGTGGATAAGCCCAGATAGAAGTACACAATGAACATAGCACGAGGATGAAAATATCTACTGCAACATTCACCTCATGTAGCCCTATCACTGATAGTAATGTTCCCAGGGTGTGGTAGACCTCTTTGACTACTTGCCAGATTCCTCCTCTCACATGCACACACACTTCTCAAATAGATAGTCCTTGACAGAGATCAGAGGAGAATGCGATGTCTTGCCTGTGCTGCAATAAGGAGAGAGACAGGCCTCAGCACACCTACCAGTCCGCCTGCTGCTGTCGCTGCTGCTGCTGCTATTCCTGCTGCTGGTGTCTTAATGGACCTCTGCTGCAGTGTACTCAAACAGGCCTGCGTGTCCGTCCAAGTGGGAGGAGAAGGGACAGAGAAGAGAGAGCAAGGGTGGTAGTGAGAGGAGGAGAGGCAAAGGAGGAGAAAAAAGAGAGAGAGAGGGATAACAAGGAGGATGGAGGTCCGGTGCCTGCTGATGCTGTGGATCTGTGCAGCATCCAATGTGTCATGGCAGCCTCCTCTTGGAGCAGCCAATCACAGTACAGCTGTCACTGGAGGATCCACCCACTGCAGGTGATGATTAGTACCCAAGACCAGCAGAGGGAGTCCTTAAATACTGAGTGGTGTGTACTTTGGCATGCAGTTTTCTGTCAAAATTAATATCAGAATAATATTGAAGATTACTTAATTTAAATAGATGAAAGAGCAATGCTTTAAAAGGAATAAAAAGCTCACACACCAGTTGCAGTTCCTCAATTGGTTACAATTTGGTTACAATTCCAGGAATTTTTCTCCAGAAAACAAAACATGACAAGTAAAATATAAATAAGATAACACTCAAAGAATGTGTGGTGAGCCCTTTCTTATTACAGTACTGTGTGTCATTCCATCCATAATAAATAAACATTGCTCAGCTCACTTAGCCTTTATGTTCTCCTCCCTTCTTAGAAGGAGTACAATTTCTGCTGTCCTGAAGTGACTGCATAAATTAAACAAATCTGAACATTTGACATTACTTACATTCCATAACCTGATCTATAAATTCTATATAATCTATAGTTTGAATACTGGTCTGTTTCTTTATTGAGAACATGTGATTATAAATCAGGTATATCATATGGGGCACTAAAAAAAAAAAACAATTCCAAAGGTCTAAATTGCAAAACTGAAATATTTGCTGATGCTGTAGTCAACTACCAAACTGTTTTTTATTAAGCTCAATAATTTCCTATAGTTTATCAGGTTTATGTAACTGAAGAACGCACAATATGTTATGAATTTATGACCTGTTTTGTGAACTTAAAACCAAATATTTCACATTAACCTAAATTATTACTTAAATGCGGACCTATCGGTGCTCTTTGTTACTATGCAAAGAAGTAATACATGTATTACAATAGATTCGTTTGGCTAGTTTATTGAACACTCAAATTTTATGCAGGTGTAAAATCAAAATGCCATGACCAATTTATAACATGCCAAAGCCCGAGGTTAGAGCAAATCCATTTATTCTGTCGTAAAGTTTAAATCGGGTCCCTTTAACGGAGCTTGGCTAAATAAAGGACGAGGGATTAACTTGATGCAATCCTTTCCACGGGCTCTCTGTTAAGTCGTTAGTCTGCTTTACTTTCTGCCTCCTCACATTTGAGGCGTTTCTCCTACACAGCTCACTGGGCGTGAAAACTGAGTTTACCCGACCTTTTCTCGATTTACCTGAGCGAGGGGATGCCCTGCCTTCACTCTGAAGCGCTGGAGTCCATGGAGTCTGGCAGCATGACACCCGGGGCATCTTCTGACGCTGGCGCAGGGTCAGTCCGCAGGGAAATCGTGAGCGACCCGCCGATGTTGCAAAGCACGGGTTGGTTCTTCTCCCCACTGTGGAGCCCGCGGTGCAGGACGCGTAGCAGGAAGTTTGGAGACGGTACGAGAAACTACCAAGAGGAAGCGTGGTTGGATGACCACTCCGACTTCACAAAGGCATACTTTTTACGCAGAGCTTCAGCGTAAGTGTTAACATTTCATACTTCCACCGTTTCAGCTGAGACTCAGATTACTTACATTTATAACGTGCAATTAGACAATAAGACGCTTGTAAAGGTGTACACTTTATTATATTGTTAATGACAATATAAGTTGCAATACATAAAATTATTTTTTCACATATGCACTTAATAATAATTTTAAGTACTTTGAAGTCATTTTAGTTTTGCTTTTATAGCAAGTAAGTCATGTAATCTGTGATTTCAGGGCCAGTTGTCCGCAGACAGAGATGTCCTCACTAATGTCAAGGTTTCCAAGGAGCAGCTCTGACCATTCTGACCTGCTGATGAAGGCTCCTTATCGAAGAAATTCTTCCCCACTGAAAAGCCCAGACCTGAACATTTCGACTTTAACAGACAGGCTCAAACCCCTTGCTTCAAATCTCAGTGTCCCTGAATGGATGGATCACTTGAATCCAGATGTTAAAGACAGCCTTTCCCCTTGCTCTCCCTGCTTACCTCGCTGTTCTCATTTCCAGTTTTCTCCCTGCCAGCAACCTTCTTACATTTGCCCCTGTTCCCCGAACGTGCACCACTCTCCACAGTTTTTGTTACCCACTGCTACAAATGCCATAACATGTGGCCATGGTGATGGCTGCCCTTGGATGACGGGGCTCCTGGGAGAAGGCCTACGCTGGGTGGATTCTTTAGCAGAGCTCTGCCAGGGGGCTGTCATCCATGCTGGAGAGCTGCTGGGAGCTGAGGGTGGTTCCCTCTCTCTCGTACGGAAAGACTGTGGTGGAAGGAGTAATTTGGAGGAGGTGATAGCCCTAACATCACTGGGGCAATTGAATGAGGGCAGTCTGTACAGCCATGCTCATCTGGAACTGGTGAAGGGTATCATGGGATGCGTTCTGGCTACAGGTTCACCAATAAATCTGAGAGATGCATCTGAGGTAAATGTTGTAAATGGCATGACTGTGCATTTAAGCTTAACTCACATGTTCTGGGGCACAGGCAAGGAACCTAAAATCAAGAATGAGGACTGTGTTTAATAAGTCACCCAATTCCTTAAAGTCTGTTTTGAGATGGCGACAGGGTTGGTTCAAGGAGCGTGGAAGCCTGTCAGGGAATCCCCGATGACGCAGTTTCTTTTAATCCTTTTAGGGACTGCTTCCAGTGATAAACCTCGGATTACAGTCCTTTCCTTGCGCACACCCACACATACACACCCACAAAAGCTCACTAAAAGGCTTACAGGTGGTGTTCACAGCAGCTCTTCGTGTCCTTACAAGTAATGTGATTAGGAATGTGTGCCTGGCAGAGTTGGACACCAGGTAAACCCAGTCAGCATGGGTGTGGATGGGTTGTCCCTAATAATCCTGAGAATCCTGAGAAATGTGGGTATTCTTGGTCAGATGTAGCTAAGAACAGTGCTGACCAGGTATCTCAAGGATACAGGAGTATGAAGAGAGTAAAATTTGTTAAGATGTTAAAGTCTGTTGCTACCCATAAAGATATACCACAGACAGTTGTGGGATAGGATATGTTCAAAACATGTTACTGTACTGTTAAGTAAGCATTAATAAATGATCGTCTTCTTTGCACTTATTTTTTCTTATTTGTCTCAACAGGATCCCAGATTCAACTCAGATAGTGATCAAGCATCAAAGATCAGGACTGTTCTGAGTGTTCCCATCAGCAACCACAGGGGAGAGGTACAATCACCACAATTTATAAAAATAATTTGTTATATTTTATGTATATTGGTTTGCACACTCAGAGTCCTATGGATGTGCAGAGTCCTGTGGGATAGTGTCCATCATAACAGAGGTTTTAATAGGAACTGCATGACAATAAAAAAAATTTTTTTCTTTTTTTCTGAACAGGTGGTAGGTGTACTGGTAATGATCAACAAAAAAAATGATTGTGATGGGTCACTTTCTGTTTTTACAAACATGGATGAAAAGGTGAGGGTTTGGGGGATTACTATAGAGTTTTTTTCTGTGATACATGATTTATTATGTCAGATATTTGTCTTATTTTAATGCTTACCGCCAAAAAAAAATCTGAGTTTTAATTTGTTTTCAGGTGCTGTCAAATCACATGGATGTGTTGGGAATGGTCCTGGATAACGTCCAGCTGTATGAAAGTGCGAGACAGGAGGCTAAACGCAGTCAGGTAAAAACAAAGAACAGTTTAAAATCTATTTGTTCCTAGTAATGTATGAGTGTCTATATGTAATATCTTCATACGTATCTGTGTGTGTGTGTGTGTGTGTGTGTGTGTGTGTGTGTGTGTGTGTGTGTGTGTGCGCGCCAGGCTTTGATAGAGATGGCACAGGTATTGTCAAAGGAGCACCATTCCTTTGAAGTTATGGTGAGTAAGATGGCGGCCACCATCATGCCCTTCACACGCGCTCAGTACTGCACCATCTTCATCCCCAGCGAGCAAACTTCAGACACTAAACAAAAGGTACACCATCCTGTTTGATTCACTTTTGTTTGTTTGCTTGTTTAGAATCAATTACAGTATTTTTTAGTAATACACAAATTACACAAAATTTTGTTGTTTTTTTTTTTTTAATTTCTTTTTTCCTTTTTTGGTGGTTTTATTACAGATTTCATTCTCAAGAGTTATACATTTGGAGTGTGAGGAGCTCGGCTCAACCTGCCAGATCTACAGAAGGTATTGTCTGCAAACTTTACAGGTCTTTGCTGTTGATTTACTTTAAAGAAAAAAACAGTGGGTTTTCTTTCTGTAATTTGAGATCATCATTTTTCAGGGAGCATGACATCAGGGATATAGATCCATCGTATGCCTTTCGAACCCTGACGTCTATGGAAACACTTAATATGTCGAAGAGCTCTGAGGAATCAAAAAGGAGTCTCATCTGCTGCCCTGTTAGAAACGAGAGATCTGAAAATGTTATCGGTGAGTTCCTTTCTTGAATGGTGATAATCATTGTCTGTCTTGCAAGGGAAAAAGGGTCAGAATTTGGAAACAAAACTTTCCCATCAGACAAGCGCAAATGAAGCACAGTACAGTATATAAACCTCTTTTACTTAAAAAAAAAAAAACAAAAACTAGTTTGGGCTGCTCCCTTACTCACAAGTGGTAGCTCTGCATGTTTAATTTGGCAGATTTTTTACACTGGATGCGTTTCCAGAGCAATTTCTGTCTCCTCCCTGGGTAAAACCAGGAATCTTTTGCTTGCAAGACAAATGTGTAAACCCCTCCACTCCTTTAAGACAATAATCACTCATGGTTTCATAGATGATTCAAATTGTGCTCTCACAGCTGGAATCCTTTGTATTCCCATGTCTTACTTCCTGTGTAGCCTTTATACTACTTCATACTGCTCATATAATCTGGTCTGAGAAGGCTCGTGACTGAACAAGCTGTTCCATTGCAAACAAGATTTTATAAAATTGGCTCCATTTTCAGTCCAGTTAACCATGTTTACCATGTTTTTTTTTTTTTTTGCCTGGTCTTACCGCCCCAGCTTTACCACGAAAAACAACTAGGCAATGTGCTAAAAACAGAAGATAATTAGAAGAACTTTGCCTTCATACTGCACAACTGTCTGTCTTTTGGGTGGCTGTAACTCAGGTCATGTACTAATCAGAAGGTTGGTGGTTTGATCCTTGCCTGCTCCAGACTGCATGCCAAAGTATCCTTGGGCAAGATACTGAACCCTAAATTTCCCTCCGATGCAACCATCAGAGTATGAATGTTTGATAGAAAGCACATAGACATAGAAAGAAGTGCTTGTATGAATGAGGCATCTTGCATAAAGCACTTTGAGTACTCAAGTAGAGTAGAAAAATGCTATACAAGAACCAGTCCATTTACCGTTTGCTTTTATTGTCATTTAGCCGTGTGCCAGCTGATGAACAAGCAAAGCAGAGACTCAGATGAAATGGAACCCTTTAACCGATATGATGAGCGCCTCCTGGAAGACCTGGCAGTGTACTGTGGCCTGGCTCTACAGTATGCTCAGGCTGTCCAGATCACTGAAGAGAGGAGGGCCAGCATAGAGGTCACACAGGAGGTGAGAACACTATCTTACCAAATGAGTATGTTGCCCAAATCTTTAGAAGAGAGTCGGAAGAATTATTCATACATTTGCAAATCTTAAAGTTTTGTTTCCATGTTTGTTTAATGTGATCGTGCAGGTCCTTGCCTACCACATCACTGCAGCAGAGCAGGAAATCCAGGCATTGCAGGTGAATCTTTCTTCAGCCTTGTTACAGTGTGACACCATATATGTAAATAGTGATTTATTAGAAAATAGGAGCACACACATTTGTTCCCTTTCCTTTCATGCACCATGTTCTTTCTGTTGCACTCTTTTTTTTAATCGCTGTGGCAGCAGTCATAGAATCCACCCCTGCTTTGTTCCAAGAGACCAGATAAACAGGGTTTAATGCTATTTTACAGCTAATGCTCTAACAACTTAAAGCTCTTGATCAGCTGCTATCACTGTGTGTGAGTGCAAAGGTTATGGTAACCTCTTCACCTATGTTAAATCTAGATGGGTCTGTGTTTGCACTGTCAGGTGAACTAAAATTGAGAAATCAAGATTTATTTTGTGTGTGTGTGTGTGTGTGTGTGTGTGTGTGTGTGTGTGTGTGTGTGTGTGTGTGTGTGTGTGTGTGTGTGTGTGTATAACTGAACATTCTGTGCCCATAATTAAAGAATATGTTTCAATTTCTTTTATTGGGGGCGTTTTCAGGAGGCCACTATTCCTTCTGCTGAATCACTGCATATTCTCGACTTCCATTTCTCTGGTTTCGGCCTGCCAGAAGATGTGACCACACAAGCCACCATTCGTATGTTCCTGGATCTCAATTTGGTGCAAGATTTTAACATAGATTACAAGGTAACTCACTTTCTATTAATAAAGTTTCACTGCAACAGCTGATAATAGTAGCATTATTTTTTAATCATATAAATGAGGACATTCTGTTTGTTTTGTTGTTGTTTTTATGAAACTACACTAAAAGTTTGGGGTTTTTTTTTTCATACTTATTCAGCTAAAATTAGTCACTTTAAATCTGTCTTCATAAGCAAACTGAGAAAACCAAGCATGCTTCCTTGAGCACTTTTCTATCAGGATAGTGCCGGTGCTGGTGCTGGTGCTGGTATGGAGCCAGTTCTGGATTAGTGCCTTTTAAACAAGTCCAGATTTTAAAAGGTTTAACAGCTAAACATTACAGGGTGTTCCATTTTGAAAGGGGGGTGAAGACATTTTGGACATTTTGGTGAGAGTAAGTCTGCAAAATCTGCAAGCTACATCTGCAAATTATCTATGAATTTCTTGGTATAATCCCATCGTGTAGCTACTGATAATTTAGACTGAGAAACTTGTGGTTCTGTGGTGGTCCAGCTTTTTGGCACTGGCACCAGTCTTTTCATTGCAAGTACATGAAAATAAGGTACAAAAACGGGCACCACAATGGAGGAAAAGGGATGGATGAGAGTGGAGCAGATGAGCTGATAATGGATATAGTGTTTATATTATTAACTTACATTTAACAATGTGTAGTTCATTAAGTCTGTTTGAGTTAGAGGAATTTCACTGACAAACTAATACCATAAAGATCCACTGCTTCTCTTATTTACTTCCTTTACGTTATGTCATCTATTCAGAGTCTTTGCCAGTGGGTCCTGACTGTGAAACGTGGCTACAGGAACAACGTTCCCTATCACAACTGGCACCATGCAGTGAGCACTGCTCAAAGCATGTTTGCAATGCTCATGTCCACAGGCCAACTCCAGGTTAGTGTTTAGCATTTTGTTGGCAATCCATTCCACGCAACATCCACGTGACTGTCTATAGTGACATTTGCGTAATGCTTCCGGAGTTTCCTCTGTTCAAGAGTGTTGGGCGGAGTCATTTGAGGACCGGCAGGATTGTTCCTCCGTACTAAGCACTCTTAATTATTTGGAAGAGGATTATTTATAGATCTCTGCAAAACCTCTTAAAGGCTGTCTGTGACGATCAGACACATGCCGACATCTCAACTGAAGTGACTTCTAACATTCATTCACCTTTTAGCACCTCTCTCTCTGTTTCCCTGAATAATTTCTGTTATAGTGCTATGGAGCTAATCATTTCTACTTTAATATGCCATCACTTTACACGCTGGATACGTTTGTGGGTTGTAGTTTTTCAGAATTTGGAAACGCAGAAACTACTTGACAATACACTTTCTCCATGTTTGATCCTTTTCTCTCATATCATCTGTCCTGTGGAACACAAATGAGTGTTTTAGGATTTTTATTACCACTGCCACCCTGCTGGTCTCTGTTATATATTTGTATCTCTTATATTTTGGAGATTGCCAAGCATGGGACATTCAGTGAAGAGTCCGTCTAGCACTAGTATGGCTAAAATTTGTTGTGCTTCATTTCTGCTGCATCAAACATAGAATAGTAGAATTTTTTATTCGGTTTTTGTTAAGATAAATAATCACATTACCATCTAACATTTTATCATCTTATACACTTTTTTTTCTTTTTTTTCTGAGAGATTATTTAAATAATAGAGTCAAAAATGCCCTTACATATACTCATGTGCATCCATGCATATCCATAATCTTTTTATGTTAATTAACAGTCATTAAATGGCATAAAAAGAATGTGTGAGAAAAAGGGAAAAAAATAACGACACTAACAAAAACAGGTTCGGTAACATTAGTGTTTATTGATTCGTTGCTATTAGGTTTTTATTAATTTCTCAAATCTTTCTCTGGTCCAGTGATGAAGATAAGGGCAGGCCTGGGAGGCTTAGTGGTGAAGCCGGCAACCACATACATATGCCGCGGTGCGGTGCGGATGGCGTGGGTTTGAGTCCCGGCCTGTTGCCAATTTGCCCACATGTCTTCCCTTGTATCTTGCCCCCATTTCCTGTCTCCCTCCACTGCTGATAATAGCCGCTGTGACCAAAAATGCCAAAAAAAAAAAAAGAATTATCTGAGTTGTCTCATTTTGTCTTCATTTGAGCCTTTTGGGGATTTTTATTTCATGTAAAAACTTAAAGGATAAAATTTGCTTACTAGAACATTTTCTTCAGAATGCCATATGTATTTTACTTCAATGCCAATAATGATTGGATTGGTCCTTTATCTTACAATCTGTTAAGAATGTTCACTATGGACACTTGACGAGCTTGTGGATGATGAGCACATGATCTATCTATTGCTACAAACTTTCTCTTAATTTTCTATAGCACATGGAATTTGCAGTATAACAGTGCAATTTTATTAGGGGTTATAGATACGTAAATAATGATGGTTATTTTTATTTTAACATTGTTTTGTCTGTAAAGCATTCATTTATATAATTTTAAAAAAAGACTGAAAAACATCGAACTTAGCTTTGCAGACATCAGGTTGTTGTCTTCAGCTCTGTCTCGTTTCAGTATTTAAAATCTGTCATGTAGAGATGCAGGAAAATTATTTTTTTCATTATCTTTACCTGTTTCTCTCACCATTTATTTGTTTCTGTTTCTGTATTTCAGAACATTTTTTCCCGTTTGGAGATCTTAGCATTGATGATAGCCACTCTGAATCATGATGTTGATCACAGAGGAGTCAATAATTCCTTTATAGAAAGGTAAACATTGCTTCTTCATCTCTCACATTTACTCCACTATTTGTTTTTACTCGAAATTATCGAGACATGACTGTGTATTTCTTTTGATTTGTATTTATTGTGTTATTTTATCAGTTATCAGTCACTGCCTTCTTATATTCAGTCCATATTATTTCTTTCTTTCTTTCTTTCTTTCTTTCTTTCTTTCTTTCTCTCTCTCTCTCTCTCTCAGGACACATCAGCCTTTAGCTCAGTTGTATGGACACTCCTCTCTTGAGAACCACCACTACAACCTGTGTGTCTTCATCCTAAATAACACTGTAAGATGTTTCTGCAAGAAATCCCTTTTTTTCAGTCTCTAAGTTATCACTGTATGCACACATTAGCATGTTCATCTGTGTCTTTAATGTTTGTTTTGCTCCATCTTTTCATGTATCTGCTGATCACAAAGTTGGAGTCTTTACTTGACTTACTTTCTCTCTCCCGCCGTCTTCCAGGGGAGTCAGATTCTCAGTGGTCTGTCTGCTGAAGAGCACAAAGCTCTACTACACATAATCAAAAGGGCAATCCTTGCCACTGACCTGACCGTCTACATGGAGTACGTCTGAAATATTAAAAATGTCAAAGAAGCTGTAGGTCAAGTATTATGTCAGTCCTGTTTTAACCCTTGTTTCTTGTGACTCTTTTTTTTTATTTTTTAGAAGACGACGAGAGTTCTTTTCTCTTACTAAAAAAAGCGGAGTGAGCTGGAAGAGTGAGAAACAAAGAGATTTGCTCAGGTGAGAATCACAGAAATTAGAATCAGGGACATATTATGTTGCTGTGCACAATGAAGCGAGGGAAGGAGCTGTCTTGCAAGCTTTTACTTTACCCCACAGGTCAATGCTGATGACAGCTAGTGACCTCTCTGCTATCACAAAGCCTTGGCCTGAACAAAAAAGAGTAGGTCTCACAAAACACTTCTAAATGAAAAATAAAACACTTCATGCTTCATCTCGCAGTCCTTTTTCATTTCAACCTTAACCTCGCTCTTCCTCCTAACAGATTGCCAGTCTGGTTGCCATGGAGTTCTTTGCACAGGGGGACAAAGAGAGGGAAGAGTTCAAAATTAAACCCATTGTAAGTTGAGCTTGCAGGATTTATAGTGCACTAAGGAGTCTTAAAATGCTGAGTGGAAGTCACACAGCGATGAGAAAGTGTACACACATAAATCCTCAATGAATTGAAATCAGTATTTTTTTTTCATCATACAATAGGAATCCAATTATTTTGTAAGTTTAAAAGCCCTTCAGGCATGTTGTTGTCCTACTTCTTGTTGCTCTAAAACTGGATCCACCCAGCCTTATTACAGTACCATGGTGCCAAAGACTGTTCTTTGCAAAAATACACACAGCTACCCAAACACACACACTACTATGTCCTCTGGGGGTAACGTCTTAATCCTTTTGTCACTGTAGCTCAAAGGGTATTTCTTATTTTATTTATACAGAGCCAACAATGGATTTTCATAAACCAGTACTCCCTCACCAGCTACATTATTCCAAAAATAATAATATCTTAAAATATATACAGGTTTATCAATCCTGTCATGTACTGTGTTTATGAGGCATGTTTTTCCCCATTCAGTTACATTTAAATTTAATGTAGCTTGCAAGGCTGTGGATTAAATTAACCTGGAAGAAATATTCATATTAAAGTGCTGCATTTTTATTTTTTTTTGCACTTGGATCTGATCTTATCCTGTGATTGCTATTCTAACCTCCACTTTATGCTTACTTTTCACTAGGACATAATGAACAGAGAAAACAGCACTCGACTGCCATATATGCAGGTTGAATACATTGATGAAGTCTGCTATCCTCTCTACAAGGTGTGTTATTACTTTTGGTATTGTGAATGCGCGTAGATAACTATATATGCTACATACATGCATGTGTCTTGATATTATTCACCACAATATTGTCTTCATTGTCGTCCTATTCCCTTAAGTTCAGTTGTAATTTCCACTACTCTGTCAACCATCCCGTCTCTGTCTTTGTCATCCTCAGACTGTATCAAGACTGTTTGACTCCTGCTCTCCACTGCTCAATGGGTGCAAGAAGAACAGAGAAAATTGGCTGCAACTTGCTGATGAACAAGAAAAAGAAAACAATGAAAATAGTATTATAGCCCTGGCGACACATGAAGACATTAAGGGCGAGACACAGACAGAGGACTGAAGAGGAGATGAAGACACGTGGAAGCAAAAAGGAAGCTTGCTCATGTGTTGTCTCTTCATTCTTCTAACTACACACTGACCCGGTGCTCACACATCAGAACTGTGATGACTAAATTAGTTACTGGGTTATACAGTGGCCCTGATAGTTATAATTATTCCTGCAGTTATGTCCCAAATAACTTAAAGGATATTGTGCCACATATATTATGGTAAATGAAATGCATTTATATAGTGATGTTTCGAATCTTATCAGCCTCTGGAAGCACTTTAGCCTACAAGCCACATTCACACAGGGCTTTTATTCTATATATAGTGTTTTTGCTATGACACCAATATATTAGAGGCAGGATTTGGGAGTACAGTTCAACATGCAGAACTGAGAAGCTGAGGCTTCAACTGACCTTCTAGTTAGGGGATGACCTGCTCTGCTTTCACATTGATCCCACATTGATTTGTCTCCTTGGCAGTGAAGCTGTGAAAGTCAGAGAAATGAATTAGATTTTTTTCCCGCACCGTATCTGTGTGTATTTGTATTGTGCTACACTGGATTTTGTAAGCCCTGGATCCAGATTTGCAACTGTATAAATACTAAGATATTTAAGAATATCCCTTCCACATACTGTCAAATTAGTACAGTCATCAGTAGCACAATCAAATTTGTGAAACTTTTAATCAACTATTTATTTTATTAGACTACTGAAATCTCCATATTTATTTAATTTGATCTGATTTTGTTTCCATAATGGTTCTGTGGAGCATTTTGCCTCTGTGCTAATGCTATTAATTGTTCACATTCAAGTCTCAGAGTTCCTAGCTTATCTGAAAATGAGCAAAACTGTTCATAAGAAATGTTATTTCCGCTATTTGAAACAGAACAATAAAGGGAAAGCTATTGTTCACCACACATTTTACAGCATATGTTTTTAAAACATTATGCAGCGTAATATGTTAAATTATTGTTACAAACCTCCTGTATAATCCAGATAACTTTTTGACAATAAACGGAAAAAGTATGCATGGCTGGTCTGTATTATTCAGTATGATTTTACACAACTATAGCATGTGATCCTGAAAGGTGTTAAGGTCGACCTGTATACATGTTTATCACAGCGAACAGTTTCAAATGTGCAACACAACGCACTTTATTACCCCTGCCAAGGAAGTTATGTGTTTGGTAATGTGTGCATGTGTGCGTGTTACTCTGTTCTCTAAACGTGATAACTCGGAAAGTTTTGAATGAGTTCTGATCAAACTTTGTCAGGGTGTAGAGTGGGGTCATGTTAACAACACATTAATATTTGGCTTACATTCACCGAGGTCTTCAAGGTCAACTTAATCATTTATTGATCAAGAAGCCTTATAACTTAGAACCTATGATTCGTGTAAGTGTGGTGTGTACTGTCAACATATAGAAAGTACTGTAAAAAGATTTAAAATATCATGTCACATTTGACCTCTGACCTCTCCTTTAAGGCCAATAGATTGATCTGAAAGGTCAATGCTATATAGTTATTTAAATATATGTTTTTTCCTTTGTCATTGTTTGGACGGTGGCGCAGTGGTTAGCGCTGTTGCCTCACAGATGGAATACCATCTGGAAGGCCTGGGTTCGATTCCACCTTGGCCCAGGCCTCTCCCTCTCTCTGTGTGGAGTTTGCATGTTCTCCCCGTGCTTGCGTGGGTTTCCTCCGGGTACTCCGGTTTCCTCCCACATTCCAAAGACATGCACTTACTGGGGTTAGGTTAATTGGCTATTCTAAAATTGCCCATAGGTGTGAATGTGAGTGTGTAAGGTTGTTCGCCTCTCTGTGTTGGCCCTGTGACAGGCTGGCGACCTGTTCAGGGTGTACCCTGCCTCTCGCCCTGTGACAGCTGGGATAGGCTCCAGCCCCCCCGCGACCCTGACCAGGATAAGCGGAAGCGAATGGATGGATGGATGGATGGATTGTTTGGACTGGCAACATATAGGCGTATAGTGACTGATATATGGGGATTCTAAATATCACATTACTTTGGACCTCTGCCCTCTTCTTCACAGTCAAATAAGTTCAAACTTTCATAAAATGTCTTTTATCTTTAAAAATAATGCTTAAAATTCTACTCCCTGTGTTTGTATTGGATACATTTAGGAAATTATACTGGTATATGGGGATTCTAAATATCACATTATAGTTTGCATCCAAATATCATGTCACATTTGACCTCTGACCTCACTGCCTTTCTTTCAAGTTGACCCCAAAATGTGTTATATCTTTGAAGAAAGTATTTTCAAGAGAAAGAGCATGGGCTGCCTAGTTAGTTAGAAATATACTGTAGTATAATAATGAGCTCAAGTTATTCATTTCCAGTTATTTACTAATCAGTACCTATTATCCATTACCTGCTCCTACATAATGCTTGTGTAATCAAAGTAAACATCATGCTACAGGTAGGTACACCTGTTCAAATGCTGATCAATGTAATTTCTAATCAATCAATCACATTACAGAAATGTTTCAGTACCTTGTTAAAATCAGTCATAAAGAATTAAGGCAGCTCTGAATGCAAAAGGTGGTCCAACCCAGTATTAGCTGGGTCGGACCAACATTACCCTGGTTACTTCCAGCTGGATAATGAGACACGACACAAAGCTCAAATTATCTCACACCAGATCTCAACCCAACAGAGCACATTTGGGATGTGGAAAAACAGGGAAGGAATTCCTATCACAGATGCACACCTGATAAATCTGCAGCAACTGTGATGCTATCATGTCAAAATGGACCAAAATCTCTAAAGAATGTTTCCAGTACTGTGAATCTATGCCACGAAGACGGCAGTTCTGAAGGCAAAAAGGGGCAAGGTGTACCTAACAAAGTGGCCGGGGAGTGTATGGAAGGTCTATTACAGGACTATTATGTTATTACCTGGGTTTTGGGGTGGGGGAATAGGCGTTTGCATTCCGGGCCTGTGGGTGGCACTAATGTCCTTAAACACAGCGTAGTTGCTGCCGACGTCGACTTACAGAAGAAGACTTCAACGGAGAGACAAGAGGAGTAAAATGACAGGGCGCGCAAAAAGAAAACCCAAATCTGTTCAGGTAAATTCACTTTGTTTTGATCATCTGTGTTTGGTGCAGAAATATGCGTTTAAAATAGTACTTTTGCCAAACGAACTGTGGGGCTGTATGTGCAGCAAAGCAGCTGCTGTTAAACTCAGTGGGAAGAAGTGTTTAGCCCTCTGACCGACAACATGGCAGCAGCTCTGCAGGCTGGTCCCACAAAGCAGCCTGTTCAGCGATGCTCACAGTACACACCTGGTTGGATTCGTTGACTTTGCTCAGATGGGAAGCACTGGCTCATAACTGGGCGTTTATGTTAGCTAAGAAATGTTCGTACCTCGTTCCCACTTAATGTTTTTCTAGTCTGGCTTAAGCAGGCACACTCTGGGTGTCTTCATTTGATTCGTGGGTTCATCAAATAAACACCAATAATTTGCCCCATAACATCGGTTTGCTAAGGTTGCACGCAACTAACTGTACACGCCTCTGCAGGGTACAGAGTGCAGAGCAATGAACACAGCTTTACTTATTGTACAGTAACTACAGCTGCCAGGTCGTTAATTCTCATACAGCAAACCTGCAGTAAACACTGGCCTACTTCTGTAAGGACTATGATATTCTATAATTATTTAGAGATGTTTCGATTAACCTTTACAGGTAGTCACTGATTGGGTGGTTTATAAAGTATATACAGTTTTTTGTGAACCAGTTGTATTAAAATTAATTATTTGAGGCTTGATGTAATGTAATATTGTGTGTGCGTGTATGTACACATATATATATATATATATATATATATATATATATATATATATATATATATATATATATATATATATATATATAATATGTTCTCCTGACTTTAATTTCTTTAGGAGAGAAGCACAGACAATGGAGAGGTGAAGAAAGCCCGAATTGAAGAATCCAACAATGTGCCACTGGCAGGAGTGAAATCGGAGCAACGTGACGAGATGGTGCAGCTGTACAGTTTTCAAATGCCAGAAGATCTGTACCATTTCTGGGAATTCTGCAATGAGCTTTGCCCTGAAAACCCCCGCGGTATGATCTTAAAACTAAAAAGGAAAAAAAACTAGATGGATCAAAACTAGATCAGTATTTCAATCTAATACAAAGTTAAAGAAGAGGCAACATATAAAGCAAAAATGTTTTGACGTGTCAGTCAGTGTTTAAAGAGTTCAAGGCTGAATACAACTCAAGAGTAAAGTTTTACTCTATATCTGCTGTAAAATGTGCTTCAAGATCAAACCCTGAAGTAAGTTTGAAGCTTTTGTAAGCTATTAGATGCTTCACCATTAGAATGAATTCAAACCTCTTCATCATACTCACTTTCTAACATTCATCTTCTTCTGTGCACAATCCATGGTTACCCTGCATTCTGCAAAGACTGTGCTCTGCCTCTGGATTGGTTACTCTTTGTTAATTCATTAATATTTTTGAATTTATGGGTAGGGTCAGTAATGAATGTGTGAAAAAGATAACACAGTAGAAGACAGAAGCATCACCCTTGGAAATGACACCAAAGCACTGTAGAAACTGTTATCTGCCAGTGTGGCAGCTAGCCTTCCGAGATTTACTTAACAAGCGGAAGCTTTATCTACATTGGGTGTTAACAGTAGAGTCACATTTGAGGAAAACAACCTCAAAACCAGACATCATGTAAGTTTCATTTGTGAGATAATGAGTTTATATTTTCCAGTACTGGACAAGCAGTAATTGTCAAGCAGTAATCATCTGCAGATGTTGGTGTGCTGCAGTCAGTGGTAATGTACACGCTGCAGAGTACAGCAGCTAACAGTCAGTGACCATTTAGTCTATAAAAAGTTAAATATACTGCTCAAAAATTAAGGGAACACTTGGAACAATTTTAACTTTGATTTTTGGTGTGAGTTTGAATTCAGCTCTCAAAGCGTTGTTGATTTTGGTTTCTCAGCAGATTACACAATGTATATCAGTAAAGATTTTCAAGCTGAATATTTAATTCATCAAGATCTGATGTGATTTAAGTGCTCCCTTATTTTTATGAGCATATTTTATTTTTAGCAGTTAAAAATGTACTATAACACAGTCTGTCAACATAAATTTATTTCATCAATAATTTGCACTTAAATGTTGCCACTGTCAGCTGGTTTCTGTATCAATATTTTAACTCTCTGTAGGTTCTCTGAAAGACTCACTGGGATTGCAGCTGGTTGGACCATTTGATATTTTGGCAGGAGCTCACAAAACCTCCAACAATCCCCAGCCTAACTTCCACCTTCATTGGCGATATTTTTATGATCCACCAGAGTTTCAGACCATACTTATAGGGTGTGAGGACAGCCAGCATCACATTGGTTACTACAGGTAAAGAACACAACATCTAAAACGTGTGATGATTTGCTTTTATTAGAATCTTGCAGCTTCCACCAGAGATTGCCTCAAACAGTTACTCTCCCAGCTAATGTGAAAGAAAACAGTGGGGGATGTGTGAAATGATAATATGAAGAGTGGTTGCTATATGTAAGTAAGCATGGGTGATTCTGATTTTATTTTTTACTGAATATAATTGTTCCACCAGAGATACTCCAGACTCCCTTCCTTCATTTGTTGGAGAAAATGAAGCCAAGAAGGGCTGTACTATAACACAGATCGGGAACAATGTGTTTGCTGCAGTGCAGTGAGTGTTAACCAGCAAAAATTCATTCACACACAATCAGTTATTACATTTCAAAATCAACTGTCCATTTCTTTCTTTTTTTCAATAAATGTTTCATTATATTATCAATTTTTGTAAATATATTTTCTTGCGACAATGTCACCTGTTAGATGTGGGATGCATAAGGTGGCAGATGAGCCGTGTAAGCAAGTGTAAAGATCTGATCCACTTTCATGAGGCCAAATTGTGATGTCTAAATAACTGTAATGGAGCGACTTTAAAATGCCAGGTTACGTGCAGAGTTACAGGTGTGTAGTGTTTAATCAACTAAAAATGATCCAAGGAAGGACAAATGGTGAAAGGGAAATGGGGTCTTGCCCCCAAAGCATGAGGAGCAAATACTGTTTTTTGCGCTCTGAAGCTAATTAGTAAATAAAATTGCTGAAGACCTTAGTGTCAGCTATATTGGAAAGTTATAAGAACCATCAGTACATAGCATCTTGTTGTGTTTGGGGCTTTGTAACTGCAGGGTACCCTCTCTGAACCCTGTCCATTACTACAAGTGCTTTTATGTGGATGTTATTTTGATGCATATCACCTACCTAAACTTGCAAACCACAAATACCCTTTCATGGGAGCAGCATTTCCTGATGGCAGTGGTCTCCATTAGTAGGATAATGCACCATACTTCATTGCAAAGATTGTTACCTCGCCCATCTAAAGGTGGAGGGAGGTTATGTTTTTGATCGCACTGGTCTGTCTGTTTGCCCGTTAGCAGGATAACTCTGAAAATTATGAATGGATTTTGATGAAAAATTCTGGAGTTGTTGGGGGTGGTATGAGGGACAATTGGCTAAATTTTGAGAGCATAGAGTTTGCATGTAGAAAATTTGAAGGTATGTGCTCTACTGAGTGCCGTTCGAGTTCAGGAATGTTTTAAGGAGTATGACAAAAGCTTTACGGTGCTAAGTTGCTCTCCAGAGTGCCTACACCTCTGTCTGATTGAGCATCTGTGGAATGTGTTGAAATGAGTCCAGTGCATGGAGGCTTACAGGACTTAAATGAAGTCGATGTCTGATACCACAAAACACCTTCTAATGTCTTATGTCAAGTCCATCCCTTGATGACTCTGACCTGTCAATTCTGTAACTCAACACAAGGGAGAACTACAGAGTATTAGGGAGGTGGTTTTAACATGGTTGATTGGAGTTTGTTAGCCACTCACAACTCCATCAGTAACTTAATGCTTGCCGAGATAAATGGTCAAATTGGGCGACTGACATCCTTACTTTTTCTGCCCTCATATCTTTGCTGCTTTTGACTTCACATGTGGGAGTGGAGGAACATTACTGCATTAAAATGTTCTGTCCTCTTTTTTTCTTTTCATCTTGTAATTTGCTATTTGTGTTTCCATCAGCTTGTATCTGCTCAGGAAGAGGAAAGAGAGAGGCAGTAAGAAACCAGGGGATGATATGTTGGAAAGCTTGGAGGCAAAGCTGAGAGACAAGGCAGAGACTCTGGGCTTTTCTCTAGAGCAGAAGACCAAAGGCATGAAGCAGAGAGACAAGAAGGTAAAATACACACTTAAAACTAAGAGTTAAAACTAGCGATAAGCAGCAGTGGTACACTGCAATGCAATAACATGAGATTCACACAGGATGGAATTTACCACAACTTTATATTAGGAATAAAAAGTGAGGTCTTGGTAATTTTTTGCTATAGAGTCACCTTGTACAAACTAGATGTTTTTTGTGGCTACAGTGCCATCTCATCTAACTCCAGTATGCATACATCCTGTTTCTCACATGCTCATACTGTGTCCTGTTGCTCATTCATGAGTCTCACTGTCCGGGAAAATAAAAGCAGCCCCACGTTTAACATGCCATTCTAAAATGCTACAGTGATACTACTTAAAAAGCACCAAATGTATAGAACTGAACAAAACTGTTGTATTCCAAGTTGACGCTTGACAATAAGAAACCCTTTACACACCATAGGTGGTCACAAAGACTTTCCATGGTGCGGGCATTGTTGTACCTGTAGACAAGAATGATGTTGGATACAGGGAACTGCCAGAAACAGATGGTGAGCGCGCACATTTTAAGTTCTTTTTAACACTTTTCTCATTTATTTGTTTTTTATTAATTGATGAGGTGAACAAATCTTGATATGGATGGTATTTTTAGCTTCTGGCAAAATAATCCCTTGCACAGATTGCAGAGATTAATTTTTTTTTTTTTCATAACAAATTTGTTTCTTCTCCCGTGTCCAAGCTGGTCTCAAGAAGATCTGTAAAGCCATTGCTGAAGCACGGAATGATGACGAACGCGTCAAAGCTTTTGGACCGGTCCAGGAGATGATAACATTTGTTCAGTTTGCTAATGATGAGTGTGACTATGGCATGGGGTATGAACTAGGAATAGACCTCTTCTGTTACGGATCCCATGTGAGTATACTCAGTCAGTTTGCTTCTTCATTAATATCTATCTGGGATTTGATGTAATTTCTGAGATAATTTACAACATAAGAAGAAAACTCTTCTGTTGCACTTGTGATCTTGTATATTGATCTC